>NC_092690.1:36293720-36463720 GCF_964275005.1 Diadema setosum | reverse complement strand
AGTTGCGCCGGCTCTGTTTGATTTCTTCTATTGCAACTGATTGACACAATGTCCTACATGAATAACCGATGCTTAGTTACGATGATGTAGGGTAATTTGTCAGTATGTTGAAATGAAAAAGAATTCATTAATTTGAATTTTGAAATACTAAAAGCATTACCTGTTGCATGCTATAAGGATTAGAAATGACACTGGCTCTCGGGTGACAGCTCATTGGTCCAAATGATACAACACCTATCCAGCAAATCAGGAAATCTTTGGTTCAAATCGAATCCAAGTACGTATGCCTACAAATTTTAATCATGACGACTACTGCAACACTGAATCATCAATGCTTATTTACGTTGATGTAGGCACTTGTCAATCAGTATGTCAATCAGGTTCAAATTGGCAACATGCATATAATATGCGCTACAAAGAATACATGAAGTAATTATACAGCTTACATGTAAATAGATGTACTATCTACTTAGTATTACTCAACCTGTCAACGATTAGGGGCACACCTCCAGTACATGAAGTAATTTATACAGCTTACATGTAAATAGATGTACTATCTACGTAGTATTACTCAACCTGTCAACGATTAGGGGCACACCTCCAGTACTGATGTTTATGTAAGCAACATTTGCATCTGGTATCATACAGAACTTCTTTGGCATAATATACACACACCTGAGTCTGATTGGCAAGAGTTAAATCTTAAACAGAAATACATGTGACACCAAGTCACCATTCTTTCACTGCTTTTTTACATTGTAAAATAATATTGTTAAGCAAATATTCAAAATATCCTGTTACATTACAAAAAAAAACCCTTTTTTATCAATAGCCATTTCCAAATATCATTATCGGCAACCCCCCCCCCCCAAAAAAAAAAAAAAAAAAACAATAATTTCAGGTCATAATGTCAAGGCCATAATCAAAATTCCTCTCTCAAGTTCATTTCAAGAGGAAAATACATTGCGAATTTGTGTGCAAGCCTCAGGGATACTTATGAGGACTCTGCTCTATTACTGTATACGCCGAATATTTCGCGAGGTTTTTATTTTCGCAAATTTCGCGAGTCAGGTGCTATTCGTGGAATTAAAGACACATGAAAATATTGACTCTGGTCCCAATGTGAATGTAACGTAGGCGTGTACACTTGTCCGTTCCATGGAGTACAGGACTCTACAATCGCAAATTTAACCACTCGCGAAATTGTTGGGAATTCCCAATTTGCGAAATTTCAGACTCGCGAAATATATGGCGTATACAGTACCTTTGTTGCATTTACATACAAGTTGTACGCGTAGAGTAACTTATATCAATGTTTCATATGAAAAGAAAGTTTGAAAGCCTTCATTTTATTGATAATAGGGCTAGAATCTCGTGAAATTTTATTCCTTCTGCACTGATGTAATTTAACTTATGTCGTAAACTTGAAAATGAAGGTGCCTTTCTCTTTCAAACCAATGTTCAAAGACTGTGACATCCACATTTGCACAAGAACCCTGCAACTAAGTACTGGTCAAGAATAGGACACTGCTGTATCTGACTTTTGTACTTACTACACATTACACATTTCCATTTGGTCATAGTTCTGATCTATGAAAGTGTAAGTTGCGTCCTGCTTTCTTCACTCACTGTTTATTCAAACTGGCAAAGAACTAAAGCATTGTGGTTTCCAAAATCATGGAGCATATTTTGGGTGAAAAAAAAAATGAACTTTTTCTTCCATTGTAAAACAATCACTCTGTTTATCATATCATTGCAATAACTAGACCAAATGTGACGCCAGTTTACTATCTGTAATGTTTGCCTACAATCCTGCTATTCCTTTCCCTAAGGAAAAAAGAAGTGGATTATCACTGACATCACCACATAACGTGAGGTCTGCTAAAGACACCCTGTCCTAATCCTGAGACACATCAAGGAAACTGAGCAGTGGCAGCTTGCTCCATGTTTTCCTTGGTGTGCATGACAATATGATCTGTAAGTCGATGGCTCAAGGAGAACGCTTTCCCACAGTGAGGACAGACAAAAGGCTTTTCTCCAGTGTGCACCCTCGTATGCACCTCCATACAGTGTTTGTCTTTGAACCCCTTCCCACACGTCAAGCATACAAATGGCCGTATCCCTTTGTGTCGTCTCTCATGGATTCGGTGATCCTTTGCCATCAGGAATCGCTTGTCACAGAAGGAACACTTGAAGCGCTTTTCCTTGTTGCTGTGCACACGGTACTTGTGCTTGTTGACAAGTTTGCGGGTGCCGAAGCCGCGCCCGCAGATTTCGCATTTGTGGGGTTTGGCCCCAGTGTGCTCTCCCTGGTGGTTATCACACGCCTGCTGGGAAGCAAAGGAGCGGGTGCACAGGGAACACTTAAAAGGTCTGTTCTTGGTGTGTGTCTGGATGTGAACGAGCAGTTGGCTTTCCCCATCAAATCCCTTTTGGCAGAAGCTGCAGGTGAACTTGCTGCCACCGAGGTGTGCGCGGTATTCATGCCGCTTCAGAACATGACGGTATGTGAATCTACGCGGGCAGTGCTTACACTTGAAGGGACGTGGTCGGTTGTAGTAATCAACAGGCTTGCCCAGCATATCAATCTGTCCAATTTCAGTTTCAGCTCTGATTGCAAGATCACCATTAACACTGCTTTCACATTCTCCTGGTGCATCTGGAAGGTCGGAAGGAACTGACGGTTCAATGCCATGGTGCTGCCGCAGATGGGAATGGAGAAACGTCCACTTCAGGAAAGTCTTGCCACAAATGTAGCAGAGAGTACCACCTGGTACCTTGCTCTGAGGCAGTCCAGGTTTAGCATTACCATTGAGGCTTCCTGCATCTGCTTTGCTGCTCTTGATCTCTTTTACATTCGGTTCAATGCCGTGAGCTGATCTGAGATGAGCATTGAAATCTGCACCTGTTGTAAATGTTTCAACACAGAGATCACATTCAAAGTCTCCGGGACCTTCCCCAATCAAATTGTTCACTGTGTACTTTGCTTCTGACATGTGACCATGCTTTTCCCGTTGATGTCTTCTCAAGCTCTTGAGATACGCATAGCCCTTGTTGCATTCACTACAGGCAAAGGGTGAAATAATTGGTTGGACGCACTTACTCTTCTCTGGAAGAACTACTCCATGCTTATGCCGTTTGTGGCGACCTACAAACTGCCTCTGAGTATACACCCTTCCACAAAGGTCGCACCCATACTTAGCGTTGGTATGTTTTTCTATGTGTTCTGTATGTGCAGCTTCGCTTGGGCAGTTGAAACCACACTGACTGCACTTAAAGTCCTTGGTCTCCTTGGGCTGCAGTGGTTCTTTGT
This sequence comes from Diadema setosum, assembly GCF_964275005.1. Classification (NCBI taxonomy): domain Eukaryota; kingdom Metazoa; phylum Echinodermata; class Echinoidea; order Diadematoida; family Diadematidae; genus Diadema; species Diadema setosum. The sequence continues at coordinate 36,460,407 of NC_092690.1, read as the reverse complement.
GCATCCTTGTATCACATGAACCATGCTGTTTTTGCAAGTGCCTCGCTAAGGTACTTTTAAGCACATAAACTTTTCCACATTTCGAACAGCCATGTGGTGCATTCTTGTGACCCTTTGTGTGCTGCTGTAGATGTTGCTTAGACTTACAGACAAACCCACAGCGACTACACGCATACGTAGCCTTCTTCGGAACCCGCAGCCGGAGGTACACCACCTTCGAAGATGTTCTGCTGTCACCGTGCTTCACCGCCCTGTGTCGCTCAAGCACGGCCTGCTTGGTGTACACTTGCCCACATTCCCCACACCCAAAGGGTGCCATCTCATGTTTCTTCACATGATCCTCAAGACCTGCCTTGTCGGGACACCTGAAGTCACAAGTTTGGCAGTGACAGTCTCTTGCAACACTCACCACCTCCTCCTCACTTTCCTCAATGTGGAACTTCCTGTGCATAAGAAGCCTTCCTTCACTTGTAAAATGCTTCCCACATGTTTTGCAGACAAAAGGTCTCAAGTCCTTTTCTTTTGGGGTCTCCATCTCCCCGTTTGCTACAGGTGAAGTGCTTTTCATGGGTTCCTTGTTCTGGGCAGAAAGCGCTTCTCTCACCAAGGGTGATCCCCATGGTGGTAGACTCACATCAATGGCCGTTTGTTTCTCCTTTTGATGAAAAAGCTTCATATGTCTCAGCAAGCTCTTTGAGCTACTGCAGTGACATGGACAGAAGTTGCACTCAAAGCTCTGTGTTTCTGTCAAAAAAAAAAGAAGAAAACCCAAGTGAAAGATTAATAATCATTGACCGAATGGTTATCATTATCACATGATTAGCCATCTTTGTACTCACAGAACGTAGTGATACTAGAAGTTGTGCTTGTCTTCGCCTGCGAAGGACGAACATCATCATCATCACATGAACACAAGTAAAGCTCTTAAAATTAAACTTATCAAGACACCCTCTGTCACACTGGGCACTGCCATCAGTCCTAATCCCTAATACACATTAATCATTCAATAAATTTCTACAGAATGAGCTGAACGTTATAATAATCATCATCATCATCATCATTATCATCACCATAACAATAATAACAATAATAATAATTATGATGATGTCTTCTATATCCAGGGTACTGTAAAAGTGGATATTTTCGCGCGACTAATTTTTCGCGCTAGGCCGGGTCAGAAGAGTTTCGCGTGTTTTTAATTCCGCGGAATCAAGACATCACGCACAGGAACATATGGCAAGCAAAAATATTCGCGTGTTTTTATTTTTGCGCTAGTTTCTGGTTGCGCGAAAATTTCAACACCGCGAAAATTTCCACTTTTACAGTAGTCTCTTTACTTTTGCCACTGTTCTACCAGAGGGCACTGCCTTTGATTTTGCCTAAACGTTGCCAAGCAACCATTTATACACCTGGGTCAAGAGGGACGTGGTGGGCTTGGCCAAAAACACAAGCACTGGGCGGGAATTGCACTTGCGTCCTCTAATTGGGAATTGCAAGTCTTATCCACTATACCACAGTGCCCTATTCACCCTTAGTAACCCCTTGCTTGTAAGAATACAGTTGTATATGACATTGCACTGGTTTTGCTTCAAAGATGATGTTTTTATGAGAGCTGATTGGATTGTTTCTTATTTCAAAAAAAGAACAACTTTTGTTTCACTTTCAAGTTTCCCATTGAATGGACTGATGCTTTGAAAAATCCATTGTTAACTGCTGCTTCACAACTTGCACAACTGCAATACATTTTGTGGTGTCCATGCAGATGTGCATTATACCTCCCTTGAGATGGAGACCAGGAATTTCTTATGCATAGGCAACATTCACATTCTGAGGCTGTGCATTTACACACCAAGTTAATTGCTGTTCCTACATTGTATTACCAATAGAGTAAACAGGAAAGAAGGCTTGGAAAGTGATCTGATACTTTCTTTTTATTTCTCTTTCTTGAAGAGGATGGAGAGATTGAAGGTAGGGGATACCTTTTACAGACCTCCCAAAATGCAGCAAAACATTAATATGAACCTCAGGGACCTTGTTTTAGGCCACTGCTGAGAAATTTGGGAAGTCAACAGTTATCTACAATTTGAATAATGCACAAAACTCAACTACTCGGTAGTTCTGTGTGTCAGCCACACTAAGCCTTTTTGTTGCAGTCTTCTGTATTTTTATCTATAAACACAAATGTAAAAGTATAAGAGCTGATGTAATAACATATAGAGTGTATGGCAGAATGTATATAGAAATGTTTGTAAGTTTTGATGAACTTTCTTCACAAAATATACATGATGGACACACATGCAGTGCATGGGTCTGCAAAGGTAGCCTAGTAATGTCCTGGAATTTACGGTGAGCCCCCGAAAAAATTCAATTCAAAATCTAACGGTCAATAAAAATGTACTAAATGTTACCTTCCCACTTTCAATACTTTATGGGAGTTTCTAAAATGTTACTCTCTTCAACATACCACTGTATTTATACAACTCTTCATTTAAGGCATGTAAATGGGATTCCCTACCTTTTTAAAAGAGAAAAAAACAAACTAACAAACAAACAAACAAACCAAAGGCACAGAGGCAAGATCCAGACTTTGCTTTTAATATTTTTAATGAGTGCTAGAACAGTCTTAATGAAGAAATGACAAAATAATGTGCAGTTGACTGACAGAGAAATTATGCAGTCATCTACCAACTTCCAGAGTTAGAAGCTGCAAACCATGCTATTGGGTCATGTGACTTTAACAACAAAACTGTCATGTGACTGTCACAGCAAGAAGTCATGTGACCCATGCAGTAGAGAATCATGTTATCTGGTCTGTCACACAAAGACTTCCTCGTGTGAATCCACACAAGTGTCTCTGCATTTCTCTCACCTCGGTTATACTTGAGATCAGCTCAGCCCCTGCTTGAAGCCGCAGGCTCCCTGTACGCGTCGCCGTAGAACACTCGCAGCTCTTCCCCTGCCTGTATCTCCCGCGTCGTGATGAAGTAGATGCGGCCGCAAATCTGACTGACCTCGACTGTCTGCTCTTCTGGGAAGCGGGCCGCAGCGCACCATGGTGGTCCATGTCTTCTCCTCTCTGATGGGACTCAAGAAGCCACAACGGCTCCCTCTAGGGTCAACTAAATGGATAAGAATGACATTATGCCTACATTCACATTGAAGGACATTAATGACAAGTTTTGCTGAAGGCTGGAAACAAGGGTTTTCTCTAATTTCTTTAAAGATAAACCTGATAATTACAGAAATAAACAAATATTGAGGAATGTTTCAAATCATACCTCAATTAAGCTGTAAAAATATGTTTTGTAGTAACAGAAAAACAAACAAACAATATCTATGATGGGGAGATTCAGCTTCTACAATGTAATTCCACAGAACAATAAAGTTGATTTTTTTTTTTCTTAAAGACAGTCAATCTATTAACAGAATACATCACATCAGAAATCTCTTACATCCGCACTGTTCTTTACACAGAAAATAATGACAATAATCAAAACTATATCTTCATTCAATTGATTTGGCAAATTGCTATATAAGTCATTAATGAATGTTATGTTCCACACAGTTGTACTTTCACAATTTGCTATGCATAATAAAAATCTGTATAAGTGAGCTTCAAGTTCGTCTGTCTATTACCCAACACACAAAGGTCAACACATGACTTTAAAGAAGCTGTCTACAATGTTACATTCTGTAGTACTCTTCAGCTTACATTTTAAAAGGGAAAGGTGGGCTACATAATGTTGTGATGAAATAACACTGCAGACATACTATCATTTCACCTCACAGTGTTTTAAAAACGTATCCATTCATCTTGCTCTTCACTACACCAAGTGGAAACGTATGTGACCTGCTACAACAAAGGATCGGAAAGTGGGGGGAGACGATTTCTGAAAATGACACGACATTATTCCCTAACTCTTCCGCTTTAATTTGGTATATATCACGACTCATAAGAGTACTCGGTCGCAGAGATATTGGTGATTGTATGAGACCATGTCAAGTCATCTAGGAAATGATGTTTCAAGAAAAGTGCCTTCAAAGTTTTTTTTGGTTTTTTTTTCCAACAAAATCGTGATTAAGGGGAGGTAAGACAGTTTTCACCTCCTGATAATAGAAGGTCTGCTCAAAGCAACCTCTGTGATGGTTGTTCAAGCTTAACGCCAGCGGTCTATGCACGACTTATCAGTAAACAGGGTACCAAGCACTGACCAATGAGATCACTCCCTTGTTGCTAAGGGCAGAGTCTATCTGCAGCACTAAATCCAAATCTTTGGACACATTTCTGTTCCATTGAAAGTCAGAAAAATCATGGCCCAGAAAAATGCTAATTTTTTGCTTTTCCTTTGATCATTTAGCTTCGAAATTTCTGAAGATGATAGACAATAAATTAGAGTACAAAATTATGCCAAAAACAGAAATCTGATCGATTTGATCGATTTTGATGATCTGACTTCAAATTCAATTTTTTTCGGCTCAGCCGTCAGTGGCTTTAGGATCCTTTTGTTGTGGCGGGTAACATCATACTCTGATTGTAGAATTCAATCAGTTCAGTTTATGCATTGTGTACATACCTCCCATGATAAGTTATTGTTGAAATGTATAGTTCCTTTGCCAAATGTTCCTTTCAAGGGTCCAAACTGCACACCTTTGATTATCATCTTGTTGGCGACAACACAGACCTGCTCATCTTGAACCCTCCTATACTTCAGCCCCTCTGGAATAGGTCCCCCAAGGAAGGATGGGTCCTCATCATCCTCAAGAGTCTCCACCACATCAACTGGAAGATTTCCCCCACTGCTTGAGATGGAGGAGTTCTCTTGTGGGGATGCTTCTCTTGCCACGCCCTCCTCCGAGAGCAAGGAATCTTCACATGGGTGGTTCCGTGACACCATCAGAGGGTTAGTGGAGTTACTTCTAAGAGGTGCTGGTGGGGAGGGTATGGGTAGTGCGTTTGACACGGAGGGTGCACCTGTTACCATGGGCATCCCGCTGGTGCCGTGCTGGTTGACCAAACCCATGGAGGGTGCACTGCCTAGGGGTTGGCCTGTCATGTTGACTTCAGGTTGGTATACCATCATGGGTGTCTGGGGGTGGGGGCTTGACAGGGCAGTCTCCAGCTGGTGTAGGGAAGTTTGGTCAGGGCCTGTGTGAAAAAGAAATAAACAAACAGGAAACTAATTATGCTTTATATTTAAATAGCCTAAGTTTAACTTTACAAGTAGCTCATGCATTACAGTATAATAAGTAATACCTCTTAACCCATTGAGGTCGAGTCCAGAGTACACACCGGCAAGTGTCTCTGGAAAATGCGTGTTGTAGTAAAATCAATCCGTCCTCAACAGGTTAAAGGGGTTTTCATATGCATGATCAAATGACCCTGTAGATCTGAAAAAGACTAGGAATAGGAAAATGTACTTTACAGCACAAGCTAAGCTTTATGGAGTGATGAGCTTTTTTTTTTTTTTTTTTTTTGGTAAATAGGGGCCACCTGGAAATGGACAACATCATATCAGGGCTCCTTTTCATAAAAGTTATTAGGATAGCAACTCTTGCTGAAATGGCAACTTCCCACAGCAACAGCCAATCAGGAAGCTGGATTCTTGTCATTTAATACCAGATGGATGACAATTGCCATTCCAACTTTTTAATGAAAAACACTTGGTCATCTAACATGTAGAATTAGGCCATTCTGGTCTCTCTAATAGCTTGTTTATGCACTGTAGGTGTATCTTTTCAAGTGTGCACCAAATACAATGTATATCATAGACAGCATGTTTTCTGTTTTGTCCTACAATATATGTACCTCTTTTCAACCATCAGAAATCAAGTTATGTACACAAAGGTTGCCTTTTTTTTCCCCAACACAACACAATGAGTGTTGGGTATGTTTGCAATGTCACTGTTAAAACATCGAGATGCCATTCTAAATGACCTTCAGAACAGTATTCTTCACAACCCTGCAGTATTTTGATGAACTGTGTTCACACTCATAACACCTGAGTTATGTCAAGCAATCTTCAGCTTTTTTTCTTTTTCCTTTTTCTTTTTATCTTTTTGATGTATACGAACATTTAAATTGTAAATGACAAGATCAGAGAAGAGTACTTTTTTATTACAATGATTAGCATTTTACTTCATGTTTTCAGTGCAACAGACACATTTGGGCAGGGTTTTTTTCAAACATGTTGAGAGGTAAACTATCAAAGAAGAGTATTAAGATCAAAATATCTCTTTACCCCCCCCCCCCCAAAAAAAAAAACAAAAAAAAAATGCTCACAAACAAAACAAACATGCAAACCAACAAACTGCATAACACATGCATGTACCTGAAACTGTCACCACATGTGGATTACGAGAAATGTCTGCTGGCTGTGTCCTGCCTATGGCCAGGGGTTCATGCAAGGTGGCCGGATGGCGAAAGTGTGGAGAGAGCAGGTTGGTAGGGTACGACACCTGCGGTGGCTGGTGCAGCTGCAGTGGCTGCTGGTACACTGCATGCTGGGCATGTGTGACCGCAGGGTGCCCATACTCTGGCTCAGGGTGGTGGCCCTGGCTCGGCTGGCTCAGGTAGTTGTAGTCCATGATTCTTGGCAGAGGGACTCGAGCACCGTTGGGTACAGCATGCTATTCTAATGTGCATTTACTGCGGATGATCATGATGGTAATGCAGTACCTGCAATATGCTGGCAGGGACAAAAGGATGATAGAAATTAAATAACTCATGCTAGTTTGTACACTTCCCTGGGTGTACAACAATGCATCTCTTCATGGTGAATGTTGTAGATAGTAAATTTAACATCCAAAGGAGTGTCTGCAATGCATAGAAATCTAATTGCTACATGACCAAAAAAAAAAAAAAAAAAAAAAAAAAAAGAAAGAAAAAAGAAAAAAAAGAATTTATGATTTTCATCCGATTTTCCTAAAACACCAATGATGCACTTTTCTTATTTTGCTGCATTCACTCAATCGACAGGTATCTACAACCAGTAGTTGGTATTATTCCCCTTTAAAGACATAGGCCTAGGTCCAGTCAAAGCTTGCTCTAGTTATGAAGTGCTTCATTAGTGGACATGTTAAATAAATCCAAATAAACCATACAATTTACAAATGAAGACACAAATTTGGTAGACTTTTCTGTTACGGCAAAAGAAAGGCCTAGGTGGTAGGTCAATGAAATCAAGTGGTAGACTCTATGTACTTTTCAAATGCATGGCTGCTCTTTTTTCATCGTATATTTATAGAAAATAGAGCTTTTTATTAGCGGTCTAGCTAGAGTATGTCTCAACCTGGCAAGTCGCATGGCTGCATAATTATGGCACACTTGTGGCATACTCTCAAACTTTCAAACATTCATCCCATTGAAGAACATATCCCTGAATGTATACCAGTACCGGTACAACTGCAACAAAATACCTTGGCGACACCATTTGTGACCGTGCATCACAAAACGAACAAAAAGTTGCACCCACTGATTTTATGCGAGGACTCAAAAAAGGTCAAATGGGTCAACCGAGTCAATCTTAAGTTTTTCATACTTTCTAAAAGAGCTATCCTTCTTCTACACCATTCTTTAGTTTGAGATCATAACATGAATGGGAAAACTTGTGTGTTTTCAGCAGTTCTTCTACAACCCTCTTTTGGAGGAGAGTAGAAGATCAGGTATGTCTTAGAGGCCCCCTTTTCATTTCTTGAAATCCTTTGAACACTCTTTACTTTCAAGTCTAATAACTTTTGAAAGGATAATGCTACTGCTTTGAAGGTTGTCATTAATCATGGACAGAATGTGTTCATAGAACATGCTCAATTTCAGCTTAATCTGCTAATCCCTTCATTGTTGTTCCTCCAGTGGTTTACATCCTGTATTTTGTCCCTTTCATCGCACAGCTAGCACGGCTTGGTAAGGATTAAGCGCTTAAATAGATGCTATAGGCCCCTACTTCAGAGCCTCTTTTCTCAGTTCCCACTTTTCCAGAGTATGTGCTTTCTTTCCAGTATTTCTAGGTTAGATGAGTCCACTTGAATTGAGTTATACTGTACGAGCTGAAATTTTCGCGTACAGATATTTTCGCGAATTGCTACTTGGAGGACATTTGCGCGTGTTGTTAATTTCGCGGTTACGACGGTCTAACTGAACGTAACTATTTGTGCGTTGTTATTTTCGCGTGTTGTTATTTTCGCGGTTCAAAGGCGATTCGCGAAATTCGCGAAAATAAAACCAAAGTGAAAATTTCAGCTCGTACAGTACATCATTTTAAAGGGTGTGTACAGTTCTGGTCGAGGTGAGGATTTAGCTTTTAACGTTTTGCGAGATATTCAGAAACCACTCTATGAGATGTCAAAGAGCATGCAGTTCTAAGGGGTATCAAAAGTTTATTCGATGAAAATCGGTTTTGAAATGGCTGAGATATCCATAAACAAGGTGAAACAAGGAGATCCTAATAAAGTTGTGGCATGTCGCCTTTTATTATTAGCACTCTTTTGTTGGATATTTCAGCCATTTGAAAAAAAAAATTTTTCATCAAATAAACGTTGAATCCTTCTTAAAATTACATGCTCTTTCATATTTCATAAGAGGCTTTTCATTATCTCACTTAGGAATGTTCAAAACATGAATCCCCACCTCAACCAGTAGTACGGCAGTACTGTACAGTCCCTTTAAACATTAAAGCTTTGTTACTGTTTAGAGTCTGCTCTTTCAGAATCTGTCCTTAATTAAAGATCCATGTCTGGCGACTTTTTGTTGGTTTTGTGGTAAAGGGTCACATTTTATTATTTTGTTTGGTCATTGACACATCACATGACGAAACCAGCATGTAGCATACGGCATAGAATACTAAGTAGCTGGCCTAGCAAACATCTGCCACAAGCTAGCTAACTATACGCAGCCCAGTCGCTGTAGCAGTCGCACAGCGTTCTAACAGCGTCTGATCGGGCGCGGGCTAGACACAAGCAAACTTTAATAGAACAACACTCTTGCCTTCCCCTGGCAAAACCTCGCGTCTGCATCAAGCAACATAACCCCCCCCCCCCCCCTCCCCATCCAAGCTACCGTCTACAAAGCCATAGTCAACACGAGATTCGGAGCCATTGTACCACGACATGGGCCCTGTATAAGACTCTACTAGTCTAAATAGGCTGCCTATCAGCAGTGATCAGTCCCATACGTGTATTGTTCTGTCAGCATTTTTGTCCAGCGCATTTCACCTAACGTTATAGATCTACTATAGATTATATCTAGCCGTTGAACCTCTACACAAGTCAAAACCGAAGTGGCTGTGCTTACGAACGAAACCTAGCTGACGCGTTAAGTCGGGAAGACCTTTATTTATTCGACGATCAATGAAGCTGTGTGTTGATAATAACTATAACTATACCATAAAATGCGCATTAATTATTTAAAAAAAATCAAATTCCTTACCAAAATCCTCATTCATCCCGCAACAGTGGTCGCATACAACACACAAGACGGTATTGAACATCTCGGACACATCGGTAGCGCTAGCGCGAGCTAGCGTGGGTACGGTACGGGAGGGTGGGGGTGGGGAGGAGTGACAGATGCGCACTTACCCGGTAGGCGGTACCCTAGCCCTGTACATCTATTACAGCGCAGCTGACCTGGGGATCCAATGGACCATGCCAAAGCAAGTACTGGGGGGGGGGGGGGGGTGTCAGTGCGAGGTAGTATCACCCTGAAATGCAGTAAGCGCAAATCGTTTTTTTTTTTTTTTTTTTTTTTTTTTTTGGGGGGGGGGGGGGGTTGTTAGCTCATACGAAACCTGGAATTAAGTGGGCCCCCACTTAAATTGAAAACGCTCCGCCGGCCCTGTGTGATCTTCTCATTCAGGTTTGGAAAGAAAGAAAGAAAGAAAGAAAGAAAGAAAGAAAGATTGGAAGTGTAATAATCAATATCAGTGTCATAAAGAGAGTTAGCTACTGTAGTTTGTTTGGTCTTGACCCATCTAGTCCAAGAAAGCAAATTTCTCTGTTTTTTTTTTTTTTTTTTTTTTTGTGTGTGTGTGTATGTGTGTGTGCTACATGTATTTCTTTCTAATCTAATGATATTTGAAGAGTTTGATCACAAAGGAAATAAAGATTAAGTAACACTTCAAACATCACCAGACATAGCAAAATATAAAACTACTCCACTGATGCCCCACTTGTTCCGTAACAAGCTAAGAATATTTGCAAATTTTGTGGTAAACATATCTTATACTCTCTCATTCTCTCCTTTTGGTAGGTTTTATTCTTTTCTTTTTTAAAGAAAACTTTTTTATAAGCAAAATGCATTTAACTGATTCTTACATTGACACTAATTAACATTCTGTTTTAGCATGTATCAAACTGGCAAATTTCAGTAAACTGACTACGTGACTGCTACAGTGACGGATCCAAAGGGGGTGCAACCAGCGCACGCCCCCCCCCTTATTTTTCTTTAAAAACAAAAGAAATAAAAAGAAAAAATGAAATGAAACCAGAAGTAGCACCAGAAATATCAGTTGCAACCCCCCCCCCCCCCTTTACAGAATTCCTGGATCAGCCCCTGCTGCTATCAGCTTCATCCAATTTTTCACCAAAGTAAGATATTATAATTATGGAGTGAAATGCAGAGGCGCCCACTCACTGAGAAGATTTATAATTTCTGCAATCAAATATTCCCAGGACTTGATGGGTCATACACTCAATAGTTCAATTCCTCTCTCTTCCTCTCTTTCCAACACCCATAAATACTAACAGTCAACACCAAGTCGACCTTGAAGGAACTGAGAAAAAAAACAAAAACATGCCTCCACTCTAAATCTGACTAAACATTCCTCTGCATGTACTTGCACATATGAGTAATACCAATAACACTATGAATGTAAGTTGGGACTCTATTTTCAATGACTAAGCAATTCATTCAAAATAAATTATATGCAATGGCGACTTTTGTGGAGTTGACTGTACAGTGTACTTTCACATCCCATCATACCTCTGGTTCCTAACATGACTAATGCAGAATTAAACTGTATTAATTATGTTTATCATATCCAATGAATAATGGTGTAATTATTATACAAACCTTTGACAATTATCCTGCATGTTTTTTTGTTTTGTTTTTTGTGTTTTTTTTGGAGGGGGGATTAATTGTATTGTATTGTTTTAGTTCAGTCGTTGTTTTGTTTCATGTTGTCTATGATGAATGTATTGTTAATCCTATAGTCCTCTGAATTCAGAACTTTCTATTTTAGGTATATTCTGACAAACATGTTTCATTCAAAACTGTGATTGTTTTTTAACTAGGCCTACATCGTAAAGGAAACCTCCATTTCCAAGCCCCAGGCTGTTACGCAATTTCTTCCTCTGACTCACACATCTCTGTAAATATCTTGAATGTGATTTTATTAAATGAATAAATTGAATTGAAATTGTACATTTTTTCTCACTCATATGAGTCTACTCTAGCAGTCAGTATCAAAATCTTCATCTCACAATCAAAGCAACAAGAAAGCACCATGGCGTTTACGAAGACAAAGTTTACTTTTAATATAAACGGCAAATGCACAGCTATTCCACAAAATATTACAAAATAAACAGGACTCTAAGTTACAAAGAAACAAGGGGAAAGGCAAGCTACATTGGCTCTCCTTTTCAAGGTGAATACAAAAGAATATATTTTAAAAATGGAAAAAAAAAAAATCTATTACTGCATAATTTCATCCACCACTGGGCATAAAACAATTTGGCATCTGATTACTACTATGCACTTACCATTGACTTACATTAATCTCCTATCATGTTTGCTATTTGGTATATTATGTACACATGCTGTCAAGATATGTAGCTTCACTTTTCTGGAAAATACAACAAGAAGAAGAAGCTACACATTATGAAAAAAAAAAGAAAAAAAGAATGGCAGCATATTTATCTAATCATCTTTGACTATGTCATTACAATTTGGCTCTAAGAATACTACACATTGCTTTCAACCAGCTTTTACAGTTTGTTTGTACATGTACATGTCATCATTGAAATTGGGACCTCTGTTCTTTGCTTTTCTGCTACTGTATACGCCATATATTTCACGAGTCTAAATTTTCGCGAATCGGGAATTCCCAACAATTTTGTGCGAGTGGTTAAATTCGCGATCGTGGAGTCCTGCACTGAACAGAGAAACGCACATGCGCACGTCACATTCACATCGGGATCAGAGTCAATATTTTTGTGTGTCTTTAATTTCGCGAATAGCACCTGATTCGCGAAAATAAAAACCTCGCGAAATATTCGGCGTATACAGTATTAATCCACTGAAGACTAGTCCCAAGTATATTTGGACAGGTGTCTATGGGCAAAGTGAGTTATGGCAAAATAAGTTTGTCCCCAAGGGTTAACCTACTGTTTGAGGCCATGAGTCGAAGATTTTTTTTTCTTCAAATTATTCAATTTTGTTACCTCTACTGTATTTGATGAATGTTCTTAGCTTCGACAATCCAGGAAGATTGGCCTTTCCAAGTTCTTTACAGTGAGACAGGTTTCAACGTCTATGATCCTTTGAGGAAGGACATATTTATACACTCTTCAGGTGTGTGCCGACCACAGAGGATGGCTGGCTACCACCACAAGAGGGCGCTCTATTGAATTACTGAGAAAATCATTTCATATTAGAGCAGATACTCTCCCAAAGTCCCAGTTCATTTAGCAGCTCTTTTCCTCCTACAGGTCCAATCCCACATGTGAGTGCACAGCACAATGCCCCCACAGAATCCCCTTTCACCCACTGAAGACTGGTCCCATTTATGCTTGGGCAAGTTTAATTAATACACCAAAATCAGATCCTCCTCAACAGGTTAAATGGCAATGTTATATTCAGCAAGAAACACAATGTATACACACGCAGTAAACATACAAAGTAATTGACACATCATTATGTCTCTACTACAATGTGACCTTACATTATGAAAGGTTTCTATCAAATCTGAAAGATCAATTAATCTTGCTAGGGGTTCAACAGCGTTGCACAATCACAAGTCTAGTACACTCATAACACCATACAAAAAACTTCATTCTTGCTGTAATTTACTTCCCTACATGGCATGTACTTACAAGCAGAAAATCTCACTGGAAGAATGACATACACAGGTGTAACCAAGACACCTTATTTGCTTTTCACATAATCTGTCATGCCATAAACATGGATGCCAAAATTATACACGTTGGTCCTATCTGCGTTTCATCAATCACACATAATTATAACAGCACAACTACACGTTTTAGAAAATATCAGTGAAATTTTCTCACCAAATGCGTGTGAACTTTAACATAGAAGTGGAAATGCTTGACCAAAGTCATTGTTGAATCGGTTGCATGGTTACAATGCACAGGGCATACACTTTGCCATTTTTTTTCCCCTTCCAAAACAAGTTAAGTTCTTTATACTTTCTGATGCAACTACACTCTGTACCAAATCCTGGAAAGCCTGGCAGTGCATTTGGCTAGGAAAAATTCAATCATTTCATGAGCATTCACATAAAATCTTTCCAGATACAGTCAACTCATCTAGGATGACCACTACAAGGGGATAAAGAAAGTGACCACCATAGAAAACTGGATTCTCTGTAAGGGCTACCTATCAGTCATTAAGCACAAAAGGGTTCTATACATGTACATGTACAAGGTGGTCACTAGGTTTGACCGTATCAAGACTTGGCTCTTTCCAGTGTTTTGCATGACATCGCTGACTTTGTCTTGGAAGATCTTTTCTGCTACAGAAAAGGAAATAGAACTGATATTCTGATCTCTATCGAAACTCCAAACCCTTCATTTTTCCCCAACTATCCATCTAAATGTCTGAAGGGACACAGAATGATGCAGGAAGCAAGGGTCACTAGTTGAGCATGTCCAGATTTGACTGGAGACCTACTTTCACACTAAAAACTTTTGATATCCTGAATTAAAACTATACATCACTAGAGACCAATGTTGTGTTTCTTGAGAATTCAAGTCTAAAGGAAAACAAACAAACACATTATATTTCTCAATAAATGGCATTTCATCTTCCAAATGCAATAAATGCATAAAATCTTTTCCTAGAATACACATCAAATCTCTTCATGTCGTCTTTGTGCTAACATAGAAAATGTTATATTGTCATTACATTATAAATTAAATTGATGAATTTGTCCTATCGATACTCACTGACAATCCTCGGTTTCCATGATTGAACATATCATATGGGATGTAAAGAACTGTACATACATTGTATGTATTGTTACTGTTCCACTGTCAAAGAATCAAGTATCAACCAAAAAGTTACCTTATAAGAGCCTAGTTTTCACTTTTGAGTATTATAATCACAGTGCTATAAATATCAGGGGAATCAAAATATGAACATATTATATCAAGGAAACTATCAAAGTAACTTGTCATCACAACAGTGAAACCACTGCTGTTAACATTCATATTTCACCATTTTAAAAGCTATTCAAGGGGCAACAGTCAACATTAATCCATATCCAATTCATACACCAGTAGACAGCAATGTACGGTCAAGGATTCTAGAGCTACCTCAGGAGAAATAATATACAAGGTTCACAGTTATCTTAGAGTCATCACTAGCCAAAATCACACTGGCATAGTAGTATGCCAGGGTAAACAGACTTGATCAGAAAAAAATATTGTTAAAAAGGTGTGCATGTTATATAAAAACAAAACAAACAAAAGAACAGAAGAAGAAAAAACATTAGAACAAGAATAATTATGATTAAAGGTACACAGTTCCTAGCAACACATCTTTGGTCAAGCTCTATAAGAATACATAATTACTGATTCTATTGCTTTTCACATTAAAAGTGTAGATTGCTTGGCCCCTGTAGTGCCAGAACCTATGCACAGCTCACAGTCTATGCATGCACCTGTATTACACGGCCACAGATGCTGTCCTTTAACGCCAGTAACATGTTAGCTGGTTGTCATGGGAACAATATTTACATCTCATCTACAAATTCATGACAATGGGTAAGAACAAGATTGATGTGCTTTGCGACACTGCATACTTACAACATACTTTAAAGCATGGGATACACTCTTTTTCAGACTTGTTTCTTCAAAGCAATGCTTATACTGGACAAGTACCATGATCAAAAACATGAAATAAAATTAAAAAAAAAAATACTGAATTCATGTCGGCTCACAGTACAGGGCATGTACAGTTCCTTGGAAAAAGAAAAAAAAAAATCAAATTTCAACCACGACTTGGACAGAAGTGACATTGCTGGACCAATTCAATGATTAAAAGCTATTGCTCATTTCCGATCTAGTAAAACAAGAAGACACAAACATAGGCATATTTTACACCACTACATAGTTAATGAACTCTGTTAAGAGCAAAATACTGGTGAATGAATAAAATCTGTCACATGCATCCGATGTGTACCTCAGATTAAAAAAAAAAACACAAAAACACAAAAACACAAAAAGCCCTACTCTTTTCCTTTTTGGCTTTCTTTCTTTACCTCATAAAAGGGACACATTTTGTCATACACAAAAATTTTTCATGAAATTTATTTGGTGTGTGCTATTAGAGATCAAGCAATATATTATACATAAGCCATCATCATTTAAGCAATTGTCGTGACATCCATAACCTTTAAAGAACCAAAGGAATAAGAATAAGACTTGAACCACAAAAAGAAACCAATATTACATGACCATTTCTACAATATATCATACCACCACTACTTTCATACAACCTGACTGACATATATTATTCCTCTCCGCTGATAACTAGAGTCGAATGCATCATTTTAACCAAGGTCAAAATCTTCATCTTATCATTAAAAACACTATCATTGGCATCGCATGAAATCTGCAGCAAATTTCCACCTTTAACAAATGTTTCTACCAACATCCATGTACATTTTGTACACTGTAAATAATACTTGATTGTTCCGTACAATTATTGCTAGAGCTAAACTACCATCCATGTACCATATGGCTAGAAGAGATTGTTGATTATGCAAGACATTTTTCTTCTTTTCTGTGTTGCATCATTCCTTGCAGAACACATAATATCCGATCCTTTCTGCAACTGTATTTACATTATGTACACAATGCACTATTTGCAGCCGTTCTGTTGAGCTAAAGCTAGCAGACTATTTATAACATAGGGGTGGGGGAGACGACCAAGTCGCGTTGCCAATTTGGCCGGCAGTATCTGGCAAATTTGGGCCTTGTTGCAGGCCAGATATCAAACTAAGCATACAGATACTGGCTATTTAGGTAACTCTTTATGTGCCATGGTGTAAACCCCCTGTGTGCCACATTTTTCCGAGACACCAATGCAGCTATGCTTTGAGAAAACATTCTGTTTTTCAAATCTATGTAACTTTTATACATTTCTGTTCAAACCTGGACATGTGGTGAGCAAAGTTGTAGAGAAAATGCTAAGCCTTGATTTGACGTAAATTGTATGACAAATCTATGACTGTTTTTCGTTCAAATGACCAGCAGCTACCTTACTGTAAATGAATGACTTTTGCACACAAACAGTGACAGAAACTTAGAATTTACACACAAATCCAGTAGGGAATACTGCTTACTGGTCAGTCATTAAATAAAATGTAAGCCACATGTGACAGGAACGGAATCGCGACAAACACTTTCATTGTACTGTGGCATGTGGCGATTTATCGATCCGTTTGGGCAGGTTTGTGCGTTTGAGCAGAATATGCGAAGTTGGCACGCCGTCGACTGAGTCGGGCATGCAAACGTGGCACAGAAAGAGTTAAGAACTCCCAAGTTCTGCCAAAATGATGCACTGGAGAAAAAAAAAAGAGTAAGAGAAATTCCTTCAATTCAAGATAAAAAAATGTGAACTTATTGTCAACATTCCTACAGGTTCTTGAGTAATAAAATGCTCTGTACACACAGCCTACTGTCAGTGACATATAATAGCATTTTTGACATGTAATCATATTATTGGTTGAAACCCTTGAAAAGTTAACTTGGTAAGCAAGATGCAGACCACCTCTTCCCTACCCACACTGTATATTAAAAAAATATATAACAAATGGATAATGATTTCTATTCTATCATTATTTGGGTAGGGGTACAGGTGTTCTTATCTGCATACACCACAAATTGGGGTCCGCATGGTGTCGAGTTCTTTAAATCACATCCTAAATTGTGGTTCCCACAACACAGTAGGTGCCTAATCAGCAGAAAGTGTCACATTTTGACACACAGGCAAGACATACATGTAACTTACAAAAAAAATCTATTCAACTTAATATGGAATTGTCATGACAAAGAAAAAAAAAAAAAGAAATGATTGTCTTTCATAGTCTTGGGACAGGGGAGGATCCAGGAATTCCGTAAAGAGGAGGCGCCTTTACAAATTAGTAAAGGGGGCGCATGCCCCCCCCCCCCTCCTCCCAAAGTAATAATAAAGAGAGGAGCACACCCCGTGAGCCCCCCTCGATCCGCCACTGTTGGGAGCCTGCATGTGATGCTTCTATGCCAGTTGGTTGCTTTGATTTGTTTTGTTGTTTTTTTTCTTCTAATTTCAGGTGGTTGTTGTTGTTGTTGTTGTTGTTGTTGTTGTTGTTGTTGTTGTTGTTGTTGTTTTGTTGTTGCTGTTGCTGTTGTTGTTGCTGTTGTTGTTGTTGAATGATGCAGTGCAACATGGTAGAAACATGGCTTTTGAGACTTGCTGCTGGATAACAGTAACTTAAAACTTCCATGAAGATGAACAGCCTTTTTATATGTAATCCAATCATTGTTATGGCAGCCATGAATATGTTACGAGTTGTTAACAGCTACACAAAACCTTCCCTAGTGTTTGAATAGTAGGGGGAAAAAATAAAAATAGTGATAATTAAGAAAGAGTCCACAATGATTGCAAAAGCTGTGCACACTACATTACCTGTAGCATGCATCATAGAAATGAAGACACATATTGTACAGGACGAGTGCTGGGTTTAAGATATAACGTCAAAGAACAAAGGAGGAGATTGTCTTCTTTTTTGCAAATATTTGTACCTTTTAGTCCCACTGATGAAAGACACAATTGTAATACATATACTACTACTACTATGGCAATGTCTACAGTTCATGAGGTTGATTGTCCACCATTCTCTACTATGCAGCCAGAGTTTTTGTAATATGCCAGGATTTGTCATGTCTGCATGCATACAACGTACCATCTCAACCTACACCAGTATCAACACGCCGGCAGCATTTCCATCTTACTGCCAGTATGTGTTCTTACTTGATATGCATCCAGATTTTATATGTTTTACTGAACATGCATAACCCCAAAACCTGATTCTATATTCACATATCACTTGCACCAAGTAGACTGCGTCTGAACAAACGGCAGCAGTAGTGATCCTTAATAATTAAGTCCATCCCCCAATACAAAGAGCATATCACCACTCATGATAAGCTGGAAGCAAAACAGTAAGAACTCTTACATACTCCAGGAAAGAATATGCTGAAATTTAGTATCACCAGCAGGAATCAACTCCACGAAAACTCTTTATCAAGATATCTAGGCATATGATGAGACAGTATCTCTTTTAGATTGTTGAAGACATCGGCATCAACATCAGAAGTAACCACTTTGTGTATTAACCTGTTCCGTACGAGAACCTGGTGGCCTGTGTATTAAGTGTATGGGCATTTCAGAATTCAGTATGGAACGGGTTAAAACTGAACTTCACAGTTATTCTTCATTGGTGTATATAATCCTGCAGTGGCCTGTTTTGGCAAGCTTTATATATATTCCACAGTGAAAAGCTTACTGCTCCTGACATACATTTTTGTACAGCAGTATGGCTTCCGAGGAGGAATTTCTGGTTCAAAATCAGCACAAGAGACAAAAGAGAGCTTGTATTATCAAAAAGGTATACAGTAGGCCTATCTTACTCACCACCTCAAGTTGTATTCTAGTAGTCATCCATTGTAGTCCGTACGCATAGGATACACGTAGCAGGCGCTAAATGCTACACCAATGCAAGTCTGTAGAAAGTACACTGACATTCAGCTATACCCTTCCCAACAAATATGTTGTACACATAGTCAAAATACAAATATCTCACACTACACAGCTTGAACTAGCGCTACACAAACACTTAACACTGCAGAGTTAGTGTACGCTATACTCAAATGACCAAATAGACATTGTATTACACTCTCACTCCACGCACAGATCTTAATTGACACTGGCTTGTGTGCCAGATGTAGAAAATCTCTGAAAGCTTCGAAAGATATATATTTCTCAATACACTAACGCCACACGGCCTCATGTCCAAAAAAGGCTAACAATAACAGCCTTTCATTGGATACACACCAACAACAACAAATAAGATTTACTCTTTGGATCAATTATACATCACTTCTAGTATTACATAAACTATAAAAGTGATATTCTTTCAATAAAAGGAAGAAAAACAACATAAGATTGTCTTGCGGACAATCATCACAAGACTACAAACTATTGGCAAATTCTGGTGTCAAATTTGCATTCATTGCTTATTAATGATCCTCAGTCTTACTCTAAAAGGTCCTAGACTCTTTAAAAACACTTCAGACCTTCTAACGTCAAACTGACAATATTGCCATTCTCGAAGACTTACTTTATGGTCACACCAATACAAAGCTGTGACGTTATCTGTCGTTAAATACATAGATAATGCTGCTAAATGCTGGATACTTTGGTTCAAACGCTTTGCATAATACTCATACACATACAACAGGGAAGTCTGAGTGTGAAGAAAGCATTGCCAGATGGTTAAGTAGAGAAAGTTACACAGGCTCTGCACATGACATGATACAGGAAGGGAATGAAACCAGAGTGCTGCCATCACAAAGATCTATGTGTCGGACCAAGCATGTCCCTTGCAGATGAGATTAATCCCCATGGTACTTTAAAACCAATAAAACGTTTACATCAATGTCTTTGTGCTGGTGCGACGAAAAATATCGGCTGTAGCAATATCCCTCATCCTACAAGTGATGTCCAGATGCACAGTTTTTTAGTGGAAACGAAAAAAAAAAAAAAAAAAAAGGTGGTTTAACAACTACACACAAAAAAAAAAAAAATAGAGAAAGAAATGACTTGCTTAGAATTCATTGCTGCAGTATGAACATGCCTGTTATGACTGGCACAGTATGAATGGATATTACACTGCACTACGAACATCATTATACTTTCTACGGAAGATGACTAGTGTAGGTGGGGATGCAAACAATGTCCACTGCAGAGGATTTGACATGAATGATCGTCAAATTAGCTTTTCAAACCCTCCGGTGAGAACATTCTTTACTTTCCTCAAAACACGTCATAATATGGAGTGTGTTATGGGATGGTTCAAGTACTTTACACAGGAAAGTACCAGGTATGAATGAGGTTCTGTGACCTCAAATGCATACTGCTTGAGGGGCAAAAACAAATCATATTTGTATTAGGTGCATAGCTCTAGTGCACGGTACACATACAGCATAGCCACCTGATGGGACGTGGGATGAACTGTATAAGCTGTTATTTTCGTGAGGGTTTAATTTTCACGATTTTCGCGAATCACAGTTGGATCGCAAATTCAACAACACGCAAAAATGTCTCCACACGCTTTGTTTATAGAGCATTAACGTAAGCATCGGCGTCCAACAACATCTTGCGAAAATGTCTATAAATTTGCGAAAATAACAGCATATACAGTAATGCTTATGCGCTTGCTCATGTGTATGGGGGGCCCCATACACGGCCCTCAGCATGGTTTGACGATCGCATTGGAACCTTGTCTATACCTTCACATTGGACTTTCTGTGCTAGCCAGTTTTGCAGCACGGCAAACAAGCCCACAGGAAGCCAAGTATGGACAGCTGAACGCAGCTTCAAACTCAGTGCCTTTGGGCCTGTAGTGGGCAGAGCATATCTATAGCTGTGTACCATTATATTACTGGGTACACAAAACAGGCTTGTCCATTTTACATTCCTCCTCACCATTTGTTTCACATCAAAATTTTCTCCCTTGGGTGAACATTCATAAGTGTAATATGCCCATGGGAGAACGTGGTCCATTATCATGTGAGCCATGATCATGTGATCCATGGCCAAGTATCATGTGATCCAAGGTTTGCCATCATGTGATCCAAGGTCTGCTATCATGTGATCACATTTTATCCAACCATTGACACATTTCACGGACACATCGTTGCTGGGGTGACAAAACCTTGAAAACTCAAATTTTAGCGAAAATGACTTTTTGGCATTAATGGTCAGATAATCAGTTAAGTGATGTCCTGTCAAAATCCTAGATGTCTTACCCCAAAAATGAAGCCACCACAGCTTGTCAAAGGAAAGGCACTCCCATTTGATATAGTGCATTGGCAGCCATGTTTTTTGCTCTTCTAAACATTTGACATTTTGTACATACGAGGTCTTATCGCCCCAGTGACGCTATGATACAAGAAATCGTCATCTGCGAGATTCACACTGACTTGAGATGAATCAAGAGAGCCGAGAGTCACCAATCTAAAAAAATCCACTTCCATTTGACAGCGGGAATACAAATTAAGTCCATTGATTATGCTTTGGTGTCGGGGAAGAAAGTCCAATTACAGTGGGGCTGAGCACAACACAAAGGGCTAAAACTACTCCAGGCATCAAAACAAATTTAAAAAAAAATATACAAACAAATAAACAATTACAGAGACTCACAGCTGCCATCTACTGTACATACCGTGCTGGAGCTAACATCAACATGATACAATAGGAAAGGGATGCATAAACCAAATATGCATGAAAAATGCCTTGAAATTGCATATCTTGATTTTGATATAGCTATATTGTTTTGTTTTATATCTCTGTTATGAAATCGAAATGTCTCGTCACCATGATTAGCTGATTAGAGATTTGCTTCTCGGTTACACAAGTCCTCTTTTGTGTTTACACTCACACTTACGGAGAATCTGGGACTTCAAATAATCAAACAGACTTGTGGGCAAGACTACTGGTCCCGTTGCATAAAACTTTTTTAGCAACCTTAAAAAATTCAGGTTGGGATTTGCCCAACCTGAATTTTTTAAGGTTACTAACCTCAGAATGTAAAATCCGTTGCATAAAAACTCTGGTTGGGAGCTTCCAACCGGAATTTTGTGATTTCAACCGGAAAAAAATCCGGTTGGAGTTTTATGCAACGGGCCCAAGGGGCTGGGGGAGGGGGGGAAGATATCTTCTTGCGGCAGACTCGTCCTGGAAATTACCAGACATACAGCTGAAGTGGCGTCAGCTCCGAATCTTTATGTAGGGTCTTCAGTGCCTGCTCCTGGATAGTGCACCGACCTACTGGAAGTGACAAAAGTAAATGATCACAAGATATGAAGAAGACTAGAATCTTAAAGGCATTGTTTACCATTTGCAGATGAAACAAAAACCCAATTTTAGTGCTTCAAAATAGTTCTAAAATGTGAGTTAGGGATAGAAACAACCAGTGTATAAAAGTTAATCAGTATAATCAATGTTGAGCATTGTTAAATATATACAAAATGTGAACAATAGTCAAAATAACACTGTTTCTAGACCAAACCGTCTACAGTTACGGTTTAGTGAGAAAATAGTGATATCTCCTAATATTTTAGACTATATTCCAAAATTGTTATAAGGTAGGATGTTTTGTGATACAACTGACATACACATACAGTGTATGCATTAGATTTGATAACTCAAACATTTTTTTTTTAATCACTGCTCTCAATGGTAAACAGTACCTTTAAATCAATGTTTTAAAGCAGAGTCTCTTGCTGTATTCACAGCAAACTCATGAGCAATTCTTGCCCAGCTTTCGTAAATCAGGAAAAGATTTTCCTACCCAAACAAGGTCCTTGTATCGTCCCACATGAAGATGCATGTTGGTTTCTCTGACATTAAATCTTAATATCATTGTACATGGTACACAGTCAAGGGTTAAAATGTAATGTTTACACAAAAATGTTGACTTTACAATAATGATACAAGCAATATATTAGCTAGACAGCACAACAGCCGAGAAACGGCTACGAATTTACTCTCTCAAATTTCACACATACATTGTACTAATTTGATATACTCACCAAATCAACTTGAAATTTGATGCGTTTGATTCAAATAAATCATGAATCCAAAGTTGCATTTTGAATTATATTCTAAGCAATAATTGTCAAATGAAAAGGAAAGTCTCTCTCAACAAATCAATTTTCCCAAATGATTTGTCTCTAAAACCAACTCACCTCTTGAAAATGATCTGCCGGTGCATCCGCTTGGCTTCATTATTCAGCTTGGTGCGAATTGCATCCTTCACTGCCCTGACCGGTACACCGGTCACTCGCTGGACATAATCTACAAGGCAACCAGAAAAGTATAATTAGGCTGGAATGTTAGTTGTGTCTAGCCTGAGCAAATGTTCATGGCCCTATAACTGCATCAATTTGCATCACAATATACTTCAATACTCAAGCTTCATGATCAAAGTTGAATGATATAGGAAAAGTCCACTGTGTTGCAGGACTACTTTACAAATATTACTCATTGCAAAATTCACAAAAAAAAAAAACATACAAAATATGTTGAATATACGGGATGTGTTAAAAATCCAACCTGCCACTCTTGCTTAAAACATGGCATGGAGTTGATTTTCCTATCATAATTTCTAAGCACGCATGGACAAATGCGCACGAGATTTCTTTTGATTGTTCAAGAACCTGTTCTTGTTTTGTAGATCAGACTTGTCTTCTACCATCAGATACGAAAGAATGCATAATGTCTGGTTGCAATTTCTGCAATGATTAAAGGGATGGTATAGTTTCAGTTGAGATGGGGTTTTCCAACTTTTTTCTGAGAAAATGAGAAACCTCTTATAAAACATGGAATAGCATACAATTCTAAGAGGAATTCAAAGTTTATTTGATGAAAATTGGTTTTCAAAAATGGCTGAGATATCCAAAATCACAGATTTCCTAATAAAAGGTGGGACCCATCTTTTATCAGGACCACTTTGTTTTACTTCGTTTTTGGATATCCCAGCCATTTCAAAACCAATTTCCATCAAATGAGCCTTGAATTCCTCTTAGATTTGTATGCTCTTTAAGATTTCATAAAGTGGATTCTGATTACCTCGCATAGAAGTTAACAGCTGAATTCACACCTCAAACAATAGTATATCACATTTTAACATTTCGTAAGTGGTATACAGTTATCTCACAAATAGTTAAAATCAGAATCCCTCATCTTCACCAAAACTACACCATCACTTTACCCCGTTGAGAACGAGTCCCGAGTATACTCGGGCAGGTGTGTATGGGAAATGCGTGTTGTAGCAAAATCAAACTGTCCTCAACGAGTTAAAGTCCCAATTCTGAACATGAGCAGAACCCCTACAGAACTCCCGTGCCATTTGTCTGTTGCTTCATCTCAATACCCACCAATGATAGCTTCCACTTTGTCTGGGTCCAGCCGGGTCTTGTTGGTCGGGAGTCCCGTCGTCCTGGAGATGGAGTGACTGGTCCCGCCCAGCGTCGACCGGCTCAGCACCTTCCGCGAGAAGAGACACATCAGGAGGTCGGAGGTCAGCTTGCGGAAGTTGGTGTGGTTGCAGCGGTCAAGCAGCTTCTTGTCCACTTTGACCCGGTTGCTCAGCGTGATCTCAATCTGTGGAAACGCAGGGCAGATTGGAGAGCAAAAACAGATGTCTCATATTTGAAAAATTATTGTGAATGTTAACATGGAAGGATACAAAAAGACAGACTAATGACAACGTCCTTTAATATTCCTCTAAATTTGTCACTGAGAAATGTAAATCTATCTAATGGTCACGATCTTACTACCAAAGACAAACTGTTAACAAAGAAAATTACAATAAACACAAAAAAAGTGAAGGACATCATGGAAGTGTTAAATTAATGAATTTTACTGATTGTGACCCCAATGCCCCCCCCCCCCCCGAAAACAAACAAACAAACAAACAAAAAAGATATAACACTTACAATTGTAAGAACAACTATGTGTCCATCTCAGGATCTGGTGATTGTTAAAATCCAATTCACAATCACATGTGTACCTCTTCAACTAAAGCTGAAAACCATATAGCTTGCCTATTTAAAGGCAACTTTAACATTACAACAAGAAATGCACACATATTGGATTCTAGACCAGATTAGAGACTCTCTACCTATACAAGTAGCATGACATAATGTCGTACTCTAAAACCAGAAATATCTGCGGCATGAAACGTTTTGCAAATTGAAGCCCGAGGCCTTTTAAACTGCACAAAACTTTTGCACATTGCCACTGGCATTTGATGCATTGTGTGGGGGAAAAAAAAAAAAAAAAAAAAAAAAAACTTTTGTGTGCATTTCATTTCCACGGATCTTGGATAATCGCAAAATTTGCGCAAGCTTTTTGCACAAGAAAATTTTTGGTTTTCCAGCATGCCAGTCAGATACTGAGGTCACGTCTAGTTGGGAATTCCCCCAAAATTTCTGAGGGGTGACATACCGTCTCTTCCGTCTGTTTAGCCCCCGCTCTGGGCGGCACCTTGCCCCTCATCCTCATCATGGTAGGTGGTGCCATTCCGGACAGCACCACCTGGGAGGGTGACTGGGGGACCTGACTGGGCAGGCTCTGCTGCAGCATGGCTAGCTGGGACGGTGCCCCTGGTGGTACCATCGGTGTCGGGTTGGCTAAAGTCATCTGGATGCTCGGCGCCAGGACAGGAACCACTGGTGCTCTTGGAATGTGCACCTGCAACATGACAGAATAAAGGGCACTAACATTATTTATCAAGATATACATCAAATGCTGAGAAAATGTTCTTTAAAAA
This sequence comes from Diadema setosum, assembly GCF_964275005.1. NCBI lineage: Eukaryota > Metazoa > Echinodermata > Echinoidea > Diadematoida > Diadematidae > Diadema > Diadema setosum. Next base: position 36,434,572 of record NC_092690.1, on the reverse strand, counting down.
AAAAAGAGCAACCAGAAGTTAATTATCCCATGTGTTCCATGTTGATCTAACATCAACTCTGACAACACATCATACAACTGTTGCACCTATTAAAAACACGATACAATAAATGGCTCAGTGCAGATAGTGAGTTTGACCATTATACCACTCATTAAATGCCTTGTAAATATAGTTTCTTATTGAAGTAGTGAATTCATAAATGATGACTAACCTTTACTTTGCTGTCATGTTTTATCATTGCTGTTCTAAGGATAGAGAGTCAGTAAATGTTTTACGTTTTAAATCTGATACCTAGCATTAATCACAAACGAGTTTGAAAGAAACTCCCCATGATACTGTTATGTTTTAGCAAAAGAATGGACACATTGGGGAAAGATAAGTGTCGGCTGCTTACGGAAAATTATATGAGATTGTTACCGCTGCTAAGGATGTTATATTTTTGCCACCAATGGTTTGCTTGTTTGTATGTTTATTTGTTTGCAAAACAACTCAAAAAGTTATATGACAGACTTTGATTGCTGCTTTTTATCCATTAATTCTTTTATTTATTTATTTTTTGATGAAATGGTGGTAATGACACAAGGAAGAGAGAATTAAATTTTGGTAACAGTCCAGATAATCATCTGGATCCAGGAATCTTTTTGAATATCATGGGAGGAAATCACAATATATACTGTACATGTAGGTAGAAATGAGCAGCTTGGTGGAGGTCTGTGTTCTCAGAGTGCCTTTCTAATCTCTGATGTTTTGCAGTATTATCAATTCCGTATATAAAGAGGAATGGCTCAGAGTTTCACATGATAATGAGAGGACAAGCTAAGACTGACCGGCTGCTGGGAAACCTGCTGAATGGTCAAAGGTGGAAGGAGCTCCTGCTCTACCACAGTGACCGGTGGTTGGCTGGTCTGGGGGATGGCCATCCGGTCCACGATGGACATCTGTGAGACGGTAGTCGGCACGCCGGACTTAGGCACCTCCTGCGGGACCATCACCGTGGCGATCTCGGAGATGGGAGGGGCGCCGTCGGCGTCGCCGGGCGTCGACGAGATGGTGTACGCCGCTGGCTCCTCGTTGGCCAGGCTATGGCATTTGGAGATGGTGATGGTGGAGGGGGTGGACGAGGGGGTCTGGACAGCGGGCAGTGTGGCTGAGGTGCCCTGACCAGAGCCGGCTTCCTGGGGATGCTCCCCTCTCAGGGAAGCAAGAAGACTGGGAAGAGCTGGAATGGGGAGAAGCGAAAAAAACAAACAAACAAACATTTCATTCTCTCTACGTCAATGATAGAACCCAAGTATAAAGTGACATATTGAGGTATTCCTCCTAACTTCACCAACAAGTGCACTTTAGGATTAAACTTCACCTACTTTCTGCATGAATATATAGCTGAGAATCTTTCTTGTTTCCTCTTCCATTACTCTCTGCAGGAATTTATTTGTAGAAATACAGGATAAGGGGGCAGTCAGCACAAGTTGGAAAATATTGTGATTTATAGAATGCCTCTTTTCAGATGTTTTCTCATTTATCCACAGAAAGACATGTTTTATTGTTACACATTTAATGTTGTTATGTAATGTTGTGCCGGTTGTATTATTTTACTTGCATTTCATGACTTGTACACCTTGCAAGTTGAAGGGGTTTTATCATCTCTTTCCAGTCACCCCATCACCCCCCTCCCCCCCAAAAAAAGGAAAACTTTCTTATCTTGAAATACCTATTTATCCACACAAATCCATCCATACAAATGTTTGTGCATTATGCCAGAGTCCTGCATCAATCCCCACTTCTATATTTAAAGGACAAGTCCACCTTCATATACATAAGGATTGAGAGAATGCTGCAATATTTGTAGAACACATCAGTGAAAGTTTGAGGAAAATTGGACAATCCGTTCAAAAGTTACAAATATTTTAAGTATCTGCGCAGTCACTGCTGGAAGAGAAGACTACTACAGTGTATGATGTCACATGCATACAACTATCAGGAAAATAAAAAGAGAATTTCACAAAACTTTACTTTTTTAATAAAGTGCACATTTCTTCGACTTGCAACGGACGTATGTTAAGGGTAATAGTATTCCCCCTGCCTTCTGAAAGAGAGAAGTTGAGTGTTCTTTTGTTATGCGAGAAAAATGGAAATATGTTGAATTTTCTTTATTCTTTCTTTATATCGTTGTACTTATGTGACATCACAAGCTATAGTAGTCTTTTCATCCAGCCGTGACTGAGCAGAAACTTCAAAAATTCATAACTTTTTAACGGATTGTCCGATTTTCCTCGAACTCTCACTGATGTGTTTTACTAATATTGCTGCATTCACTCAACCCACATGTCTATGAAGGTGAACTTGTCCTTTAATGATATATGGTTGTAGTGCACAATTTTGACTTCTTGCTATACATGGACCACATGTTACAAATTAGATGAGAGTGTGCAAAATGGTAAAAAGGACATAGTACTCTATTCCTGTTGCATCACGCATTGCTCTATGTTTGCAAACTGTCCCATTCATTTGACTTCATTCACTGAGAATTACACCCCAAAATAATATCAAATCAACCAACAAATCAAATCAAGCAATAACCAGCGCCAATTGATAAAGTCTATTCTAACCAACTCCCAGTCTAATCGAATCCATCATTACCATCATTGAGGGCAATAGTTTCCACGAGGCGGTCCACCTTGTTGCGGAGTTCCGTGTTCTCCTTCCTCAAAGCTTCATTCTCCTCCCGCAAGACCGACAGCTCATCATCCGGAAACTGTACGGAGATGCCATGAATAAGTTTTGCGGTATTAAAAGAGATGACAAAAGAGATAAATCTCTCGCCAAAGCTCATGTTGGGAGATTCTATGTCACTAAAAGTGGCTCTGATCTGCACACATTACGAAAAATAAAAATGATGATAATTCACAATGATGTGCCTTGCCTTGACACAGTGATCATCATACACGTGGATTAGATTACTGTAAAGTCTGTAAATGAGTGAGATAACATATGTCTGTAGATGCTGCCTTATTCTTCAAATCTTGTAGCTAGAAAAAAGGATTGAAGTTTCTGCACATATACTCTTTTGGAGAAGGTCCTGCATGAACCATTCTAAACATATAGAATAGACATTTTTCTACATCTCCTAATTCTTCATGAAAAGAATAACTGATTAGTGATTGATTTAAGAAGAGTTCTTAAAGTTGGCTTCTGTCTTTGAGAAATAAAAAGACAAAATGTGGAGAAACCCATCTGTTTGTGCACCCTATCTATGAAAGATAAGTTCATTGGTAACATGCACATGGGAATTTCTTGAATGCAAATTGAGTACCTGAATATAAGAACGACCCAAGTCCTTGGAAGACCATTTTGAGTAAACTTAAAAAAACTTCATATCTTTATTATTTGTCCAATAATATTCTATTCAACTGTGATGGGAAGGCAACATTAAATACAAATTAGAACATATATTATTATGACAATTAACATTTACATTAATTGTGGAGAGGCCATTTTGTGCGATGGACTTGGGTCGTTCTTTGAATCATACACTGATATTCTGCAATAGAGATGAGAGAAGGATGAGAGAGGGCGCTATAATATGAATGTAAGAATGACCCAAGTCCTTCATTCTTACATTCATATAAGATTTCGCTCATTCATTTCAGGCACTTCCGGGGTAACTACATGTACGACAGGGATCTCGCCAGCGTATATCACCCTTGTCGGCCCCGACAAGCGTGCGGTTTGAAGAAGCAATTGCCGACAAGGGTAAAACTTGCCGACAAGGGTAGCACCACGCGTGAACTTGCCGACAAGGGTAACTTGCTTGACGAGCTAAGTTCGGACCAATTTCTCGCCTTTTTCAGTCTTTATTATCTGGCTAGAAAAGAAGCTAGATGTTGAAAGCAGCAGCAGTTTACATACTTATACAAGCGCAAAAATTTATCTACGCAGTCACCGCACCGATCACTGCACAACAACGCGGCTCAACAGAGCGACGTACTAGCTGATACACACCACATCACACACTTGCTCACTCGCATGCGCTCTGATTTGGGATCCACACACACATGCACAAGCACCCAGCCGGCCACTTACAGCTGCCTGCGTGTACAACGGTACAGTGTATTGTGAGAGGGAGAGAGAGGACGGAAAGAGAGGGTCGGAGGCCGAAGGAGGCTGAGGAAGGCTGACACGTGCTCGCTTGTTGTCACGCTTGTTGTCGGGTTACGCAAAAACAAACGATATGAAATGCATGCCCCCCTCGCCTCCGCCAAAGGTTGTATTTTTTTTATTTTTTTTGCTGCTTTGGTTTGTTTGTTAGTTTGTCTGCCTGTCTGTCTCTCTATTCGCAAAATAAGTCAAATTTTGGGAACAGATTAGGATGAAATTTTCAGGAACAGTTACAGTTGGTTGGTAAAATGGCGCAAGGAACAGGTGATTAAATTTTGATAGTGAGCAGGATTTATAATACCATCGAAATTCACCGCCAGGATCCAGGATTTTTAGACTTTGTTTCGTATATTTGAAAGGATTCGTATCAATTCTTTAGGAAGCTGGCCATCGGCAATGATGCAAAATTAGATGCGTTCAAAGCATTGCCGCAGAGAGAAAATTAACTCCATTTTTCGTTTAAAAAAAAAGAAAAGAAAAAAGAACGTGCGATGGAGTAAGCAAATGCAAATTGTTATTTAGGTTTTGGTAGTTTCAGTGGGTTATTTTTTTTTTTATCTAAAAAGCCATGCGTTCCATTTTAGCCTTTTCAATTTCCATGGATTTGTAAACGTCATTCGTGAATATTCCATTTTCCTTCTCCGGGCCGAAATTTATAGTAATTCTGTCATGATGGTCTTTCAAGTTCAACGTACGTAATGCTCCACATGCTTCTGGGTTGGTTTGTTAAAAGGTGGGTTGGGGGCCTTCATGGGCAGAAAATAAATGGCTGATCATTCATCAATATTCCCAGTTGGTTTACATGCTATGTACACGCTGTTTACGACTACTGAAGCAAGGTGGCAGTACGCGCGACATTCTTTATCTGACACCTGGCTTTCGTGGAAATTTCGTGGAAATTTCCACAAGCCATGATATCAAGTTTCCCCACTGCTTGAGGTCGTGCTTTTTTTTTTTATTCTTCATTACGAACATCAATTTTTTCAACTTGAAAAGTGTAGATAATTTGCTTCGAGGATGTGTTTCTTTCTTTTTTTTCATTGCAGCGTCGGTAACATTTTGTTTTGTTCATCGTCCGTGCATGGCAGGGGTTCATGGGAGGAGAACGATAAGAATGACTGGGGAGATAATAAACTGAAAGAAGGAAGCATCTTTTGAGCGAGCTGTCTTTGTTTTTCTCTACACCAGCATCAGTTATCGCCACCAAGGTTCATTTTTTTTTTTCGTTACTCCGACAGATTAATGATAAAATGATGCTAGATTCTTTATTCTGAAGGTTCGTTAATACAAAAATGATTAAGAAAAATGTCCGTTCATTTCACGACGAAATCAGTTTTGTTATTTCGAACGTTCTGCCAGTGAAATTTCGGAATAAAACGACGGCACAAAACAGTGTGTTTTCGTACTCTAAGGGTCTGTTATTCCGACAGAAGTAGTTATGATGAAATGATAAATTGTAGATTCTTATTCTGAAGGTTCGTTAACCGAAAATTGAATAAAGAAAAATGTCCGTAAATTTCAAAACGAAATCAGTGCGTCATTTCGAACGTTTTGCCAGTGAAATTTGGAATAAAACAACTGCCCAAAAAAAAACAGTTGCACTTTTCTTACTCTTAGGGTTCGTTACTCCGACAGATTAATGATAAAACAATGCTATATTCCTTATTCTGAAGGTTCGTTAATCCAAAAATGATTTTAAAGAATGTCCGTTCATTTCACAACGAAATCAGTTTTGTTATTTCGAACGTTTCCGTCAGTGAAATTTCAGAATAAAACGACGGCCCCAAAACTGTTAGTTTTCTTTTACTCTGAAGGTTCGTTACTGCGAAAGAATAACGATAATACTTTAGATTCTTAATTCTGAACGATCGTTAATCGGAAAACGATAAAGAAGAAATGAAAACGGTTATAGTTTATTTACCCTCAGGGTTCGTTACTCCGACAGAATAATGGCAAAATAATACTCTACATTCTTAATTCTGAATGATCGTTAATAGAAAAATTATAAAGGAGAAAATATTCGTTTATATCCAAACGAAATCAGTTTTGTTATTTCGAATGTTCTGCCAGTATAATTTCGGAATACAACAACGGCCCCAAAACGGTGTTTTCTTATTCTGAAGGTTTTTTATTCTGAAACAATAACGATGATAGATGATAGATTCCCTTCTGAAGGTTCGTTGATCGGAAAATAATAAAGAAAAAATGCTTGTTAATCTTCGAACAAAATCAGTTTTATTTTGAACATTCATCTGTAGTACCGACCTTTGGTGTTGTTGTTGTTTTCGATTACAAACCTTCGAAGTACTCAGTAATGAATCGTTTCATTTTATGATTAAACAAACCTTCGGAATAATGACCATCATTACATTTAAAATTGTAGGACATCTCTTTGATGTCACGGCCAAACTACCGCAGTATACCCAGAAAGGAAAGAGCAACGATGTCCCGGAAGTTCTCGATCGCTTCTCGCGCATCTGCATGCAATAGGCCTACCACGTGGTCGAGCAGACGGCGAGAAAGCAACACGGCGCGCGTTGTTGCGATGCAGAGGCGGCTAATTATTGCAACAGTGAAACAGGAAAGGCCTAAAAGAAATCGGAACCTCCACCATCGGCACCTACGTCTCTTTCATTTACCGGTATTATTTAGGAACTGCCGCTAACATAAGGTATGGAGTTTCTGCATTGTTTCTGTGAGAATATGCCCCTCACAACGTTCATTACATCTCCGTGAGAATGTCGCATTTAGTGGCATTTTAGCGGCGATTTATCTGTGTTGTATTGAGCATTAGCGAAGGCTTCCGCGCTCCCGTACCCACCCCCAGAACAGCGCGCATAAATGCCGACAAGCGTGAAGAAATTCCTGGCGAGAACCCTGACGATTTATCATTTATACACAAGATGAGTCCATGCATAAGCTACAATTTCCCATGTCAAACTGAATTTGGCAAAAAATGGACTTGGTCATTCTTATATTCAGGTCTTCAATTGCATTTCTTTTTAAAAATTTAGATGAAGAAACTTTTTAATAGGTATGTTATGTTGATTTCTCTATGGTTTTTAGTGAGGATTAGAAACTGATCTAAAATATCTGGAGGGGGAGGGGAAGGGGGAAAGAGAGTGGGTTAACAGGAATGCGCTTGTCTTGAGACTTACCTGCATGCATGCATCCTTTTTCCCAGAGGTTGACGTCGTGCGACAAACAAATGGTTCTACTGCCCTCTGTTGTCTTCTCACCTACAGTCAGAGAAATGAATGTAGCAGAGCTCACATACAAAATACAATAAACGTTCACTGCACAAACAAGGAGCACAAAAGCCTCCCGACAGTAATGTTGCACAGACATCCCGTACATGTACAAAGTAGGTCACATTCCTTTGTATCGTATGACCCCTCACTTCCCCACAAAGCCAGGCAAAGCCAAAGTCAAATAATACTGTCTGTAAAAGAGTTCAAGGAGTTAGTCAGTCTGGAGTTCCACTTTCTGACCGTATTTGAAACGAGGTCAAACATTTACAAATCCAGAGAGGTATGAATTGCAAAATGTTTAAATGGCACCTTCTTATCTACAAACTGTATGAACATATTCATGTAATATCACCAAAAGTTCAATCATAGATGTACACTTTGTATTTTTTACACACCAAGTACAAGTACATGTAGGACACTGCATTTACTATCATACTCGTTCATTTCTTTCTTTCTTTCTTTCTTTCTTTTTTTTTTGGGGGGGGGGGAACAGAAAAAAAACATTTGGTGTCTAAATCATGCATTTCTACCCCATGTTGTTGCAATATTGCATCTCTGGGACCGACATATTTCTTGGACTGTCTTTTTATGGTGACACAACATTTGTTCCTGGGACAATTGTTCCAGTCTATACTTTCTTAAAGGACTTCAGGGTTAGGGTTGTGATAGGGTTTTAGGTTTAGTTTGATGTGAGGAATAGAATTAGTGTTAGGGTCATGTTTGTGGGTAGAATTTTACGTACTATGGCTCAGCGTGCAGTACTTGTTTTGATTTCTTGCCCCCATTGTTTCAGCCATGTACTGTACATGAGGCATTGATACACCACATTGTAATGGCACAATTTCTAGTGACAGAGTTTAGCATCATGTACGTATTAAGTCAAGTGGATGCAGGAGATGTGTGAAGTCAATGCATACAGTCCTATTAAAAGGCAATGAGATCATGTACGAGACCCCTATATTTAAACAGTCAGAGTAATAGACGGCTCCTTTCTTTCCTGAATGCTGTGAATAGCCTGTAGACATGTCACATTCTCAATTATCCCACAGAGGAGATCTCAAAATATATTTCAGTGCAACATACTGAAGATTTATAAACCTTTACCGCACAGCTATCAGCATGCTATGAAGGAACATACTGTAGGGCATAGCATTGCTGTTCCTGTTTAAAATGTTGATTGTTATGATTAAGAAAAAAAAAATGTGTCATATTATACAATATTCAACGCTAAACCGATGTAGAAATTGTGGGTCCATTTGCATTTGTATTGCTTTAAAGGTAGGGAATCCCATTTGCAGGCCTTAAATGAAGAGTTGTATACATTGTAAATACAGTGGTATGTTGAAGAGAGTATCATTTTAGAAACTCCCATTAAGTATTGAAAGTGGAAGGTAGCATTTAGTACATTTTTATTGACCGTTTGATTTTGAATTGAATTTTTTTCGGGGCTCACCGTAAATTCCAGTACATTACTAGGCTACCTTTGCAGACCCATCCATGCACTGCATGTGTATTCATCATGTATATTTTGTGAAGAAAGTTCATCAAAACTCACAAACATTTCTATATACATTCTTGCCACACACTCTATACATTATTACATCAGCTCTTATACTTTTAGATTTGTGTTTATAGATAAAAAATACAGAAGACTGCAACAAAAAGGCTAAGTGTGGCTGACACACAGAACTGTAGGCCTACTGAGTACTTGAGTTTTGTGCATTATTCAAATTGCAGATAACTGTTGACTTCCAAATTTCTCAGCAGTGGCCTAAACAAGTCCCCTGAGGTTCATATTTAATGTTTTGCTGCATTTTGGGAGGTCTGTGAAAGGTATCCCCTACCTTTAAAATCATTCAAAAACTGTTGTGGAAGGAACATGAACTGCTGACATACCCTGTATCTTTTCTCGTGTTTTTTCTTGTGAAATAACAAAGTCATCTGATTTAAAAAAAATATATACATAGCTTTCAAATCATCCAAGCCAAAGTTCACTTGAAATGCTTGAAGAAAAAAATGAGGAAGATGTGTGCACCGAAAGATTTGTTTGATGTTGTTTTTCAATCATTTTCTTTGAGGAGTGGGGGCATTAGCTGTAATGTAATTACCATGGCAATAAACTTTCTCCCATTCTCAAAAAATAAGAAAATGTGTGTCTTGCATATCCATATATTGATTTCAAAATAATCAAAATTACTAAGTGAATACAATGTGATGTTTGCATAAATAAATAAAAAATAGAAATAAAAATAAAAAGCACCACAAACCTGTAGAAGAATTTTGCTCCAGTACAAGCTTTTAGAATATCAACAGGAAGTCGCGATTTGCAAAAAATTAGACCCGCTTTAAAATATAAATGGCGCATTACCCATGACCACCTAACATATGTAGACTGATTTAAGACACCCCTTTCAAATGTTACTTGGAGCGGGTTGCAATACTTCATCTGGTGGGAGTACGTGTATAATTATGTTCATATACATAGTAGTTATTATGACTCCCCCTCCCCCCCCCCCCCCCCCCCAGCATAAAGGGATATTCATGTGACCCCAACCTACATTGTACAAGCTTACATTGAATGTATGCAGACACTGCACATATTTTTAGTTCATTATGTGTGTAGACATATACACAAAGAAACTTCTACTGGGTGTGGGTATACTGTACCCAGACAAAATGCCATCATGTTCAGGGTATTGTGTTCACATGCCTGTCTTCTTTGCTGTTTAATGGTTTTTTTTTCGTGCAGACACCCAAGTGTACTTTGTGGCCCTTAGAGAAGCATTTCTTCTCAAACTTGTACACAACATCAGATGCACAAAGCATCGGATACACACATGATTGGGCGCACAAGAAATTATGTCTGCCGTGGTAGATTACATTCAAATACAATGCAGAAACAGCATTAGGAACATACCATGTACCATGGCATACTTGTATCACAGAAAAAAAAAAAAATGAGGAAAAACAAGAAAAACAGAAACCACAAAGAAAGGGGAGCAGTAACTCATTTTCCCCACCTCCCTCATTCATTCTCCCTGATCTGTCATCCATAACATACCGACATCGTATATTAAAAGATGAGTAAAAATACAATAGTATACTGTGTATGTAACACAATACACAAATTTGTGAAAACCTACTTGTAGATGTGGACAAGAGGTTTGTGGTAGCACCATGTACAAAGTCGTCCTTGAAAGTACGAAAGAAGACCCTAGAAAGATGGCGTTACCACAAACCTCTCACCCCCATAATACCGTGTACATCACCATGCAAACTTTCAAGCAACACGTCCCACAGGTGTTAAGATGAGTGTGTGTTATGTTGTACATACGTATGTGTTGACACTATCGAATATGCAACATACGTACATGTACAATGTACATAATGTGCACCTCCCACTGAAAGGGACACATTAATGGAATAAATAATAACTGGCGTGGGAAGGAACTAGACAGAGAATGCTCTTTCCTTAAGCTTTTACAACAGAGATTTGCTACTGAGGGACTGAATAACAACTCTCTTATGTACAATGTACATTATTCAAACTCAACAGAACATACTGCATTTCACCAAAAAAAAAACATGTCGCTACACTGTATTACTGTACTACATTGTACATGGGACAGGTAGAGTATACTGTACTTTAAAGGGAAGCAGTCCTGAGATTTTCACTGTAATGATAATTAAGAAGAGTAAAAAACATAACCTTTCACTAGTTTATACGCGTGGAAATGAAAAACTGTCTCCGTACGCGATTTTTGAAAAATAATTCCTGCAAGCGATCGTGTAAGAGCCGGCAAAAAGATGGTACGTCATGCATGCCCTACTCACCAAGTTGACAGCCGTGCCTCTAAAAACCAATTTAAGTGTTGAAATGATTAGTTGCAATTTTATCATATAATGTGAAAGTTTGTGGTTTTATTATTTCAAACAAAATATTTCAAGCTTAGATATATATAATTTATGAAAAATTGATATTTTTAACATAAATTTATATGTATTTTTAAACCAAATATACAATGAACTTGACATCAAATAGGCACGGTCCTTTTCTAGCTTCCATCCGTGATGCATACTTCTTAGCGTAGAAACCACTCTCGCGCGCGAATTCTTACCATACTAATGTACACAACACTCCGTCTAGCTGATTTTGCCGAAGATAACCTGTGCATGAGAGAGTCGAATTCTTCAAAGAATATATTGTTTGTATCTCAATATTTCTGTAAGTAGTCAGATATCGCCTTTCCTCGAAAAAAAAACTATGACGTGAGCCGGGAAGGGTAAACACAGGGGGTCGTAGGGATATGATTTCGCTCCACTATAATTTGCCGTGCCATGTCCAGTCGGCACTGGCAGCAGCTAGCGCAGTGGCACTGTACTGCAGTCCAACCCCGGCTGCAGCCCCACGGTAAAAGAAACATAGCTAGCCACTTTCCTTACCTCTCTACGCTTTTTTCCCTCGGTTCTCTTCGAAGTCGATGCTCGAGGTGTTTCTGTTTTATAACTCATGTGAGCAAATGGTCGGGATTGTATCTGGCTTCAGGAGTTTTCTCGGTTTATAACCGAGGGCCACAGCCTGCCGGTCCACGTAAAAACATCACTTCTCAAATGGTCCACGCACAGGTAGGTCACAACACGATATCGAGATTTTGTAGGCCCTTAAAGTTTCTTATGTTCGGCATCGTTGTACCGAGATTTCCCAGCTATACAGCTCACCTTTCACGATACTTTTGTGGGTCTGGGACGGAAAAAAGGATTTTCCTGGGAAATTTTCTGCACGATTCGAGCAAAACTACTGATGTAAGATAGCCTGACCAGACGACGCTGAATGCGGTCGCCCCTATAGTGTACTACAATGCAGGCCTGTAGCTGTGTAGAACCATGTCTACCTACAATCTGTACGTACTAGAACATGCATGAGCGGCGACAGGGCTGCAGCTGCGCTTGTGATAGACTGGAAAAGTGTGAAGGGCAAACCGCGTACGGGGTATCTACCGTAGATCTAGTTGTACCGTCCACACGTGTACTGTGCGAATGTAATACACAATACACACACACACACACACACACACACACACACACACACAACGTAGAAACAATGTCAAATACTACCAGTAGTAGCCACCGACGTCTTCATGCATCCGGGTAACTAGGGAGCGTACGGATAACGAGCAGAACATGCTCGTGATGTCTGACTCTCCACCAGGACTTGCTCATTAGCATATTCACCATGCAGATTCACACTTTTTCAACCAAAATTTACGAGCTTATTTGGTGATTTGAAAGTTTGTTTTCGGTGAAAGTAGTTCATTGGAGGTACCAACAACAACATATTTTTTTAAATTTCGTGAGGACTGCTTCCCTTTAAAAGGGAACACATGCTTCCAAACCAAATTTTTCTGTTTTCTGCATAAATTTGTGAATTTCTACATCACAGAAAAAGCACTTGCCAAGCCAAAACTGTATCTGCCCTATACAGTAATGTAATAAACAATGCTTAGTGTAATTTATTGACCCTGTAAATGTCATACAGTGTACATTTTGACTCAATGTAATATTAACCCTAAATGTGACACCACTTTAATTCTTCATGGAATAGCAACCTTAATGTAATTTTGATTCTCTGATGAAATATTGACCGTTCCTGTCAACATTCCAACTATAACGTATAACTGAAATGTTGACTCTAAAATGTAATTTACATGTACCTTCATGTACCGTAATGCATTCTAACCCTATACACGGCTCATAGACAGCCTGTAAAAGGTTAAACATTCTACGTAAATCTAATATGTATTAATATCCACCCTGGGTACCATTTTAACTTTAAATGAAATATCCATCCTCAGTGTAAAACACATTTTGTCCCTTAATATCCATCCTAAATGTAATTTAGCATTAAATGAATTATAAAAATCTGTAGACACCAAATGTAGGCCTACATTTAATACATCTAAATGTAATCATCACGTTCCCTGGTTGTAAACAGAAACCTGCCAATTCTTCTTGTTTCAAGTACATTTTTACAGGTAGCTGGTTTACATATGTTTTGTATCCATAATGTATCGATTGCAGTTTGCCATGCGAGTACTTGAATCATACCCCTTTCAGTAACTCACGCATTTTTGGCCAGAACTTGGCCCGAGCTAAATTGGCCCGCGCCGAGCAGTAAAAATTGCGTTCAGTAACTACAGCAGAGCCGCGCGCTACTTTTACGATGACCCGCCACTAAAGGGATAACTACCATGGTAACTGAACGTGCTCTCCGGCGGAGGCACGGCCAGGTAATTGTGACCTTTGACGACACAAGGAATTTTGGCCCTAGCCTGGCGCTGCTACCGTTCATAAACTCTTCGATCGGCACCAGGTCCAAGCCTGGCCTGTGCCTGGTGCTAGGCTGCAACAGCGCGAAAATAGTCTGCGCCTGGCGCAGGCCATTTTGGCCCCACCCATTCATAAACTCACAATTTTACGACTTAGACCCCGTTTACAGGGCGAGGCTCGGCCGCGGCTCGGCCGCGGCCGAGCCCAGCCCCGCTTCAGTGTAAACGCGCAAAAGGCCAAATGCGGGGCCAAAATTGGCCTCGCATTTGGCCTCGCTCTGGAGGTGGTCTCGGCCGCGGCCAAGCCGCGGCCGAGCCCGGCCTCTTCTTGGTGTAAACGCAAACTGGGCCAAATGCGCGGCCAATTTTAGTCTGGCTTCCAGACCCTCTGCCCATACTATTTCGCTATTCAGGATATTAACCCCCTCAACGTCGAAAGCTAGTATAGCTTAAGGTGGTTTTGTCCTGCAAAAGATTTTTCCTTCGGCAAAGGCCTTTGCCCGAACGGCGACACGGAATCCAGTTGGCAAAGGGTCTGAAAACCAGACTATACCAAATTGTGTTTTTTTACAAGCAGAGCGCCACTACGACAAAATATTGAAAGGTTTGAATTAAAAACGCGGCCGAGCCCAGCAGTGTAAACGGACAAAATTGCGAGGCTCGGCCGCGCAATTGAGGCCGGGCTCGGCCGCGGCCGAGCCTGGCCCCGCACTGTAAACGGGGTCTTACATGTAGCTCGGGCCTGGTCCAAGCCAAGAGGGTTACTGAAAGGGTTATAAGTCAGTCTTACATCATAAAGGAAAAATGGAGTGAGTCTTAAGAATAAGATTGTGATTAATGATACAGCACTTTTCTGTAATAACAACATGGAATTTGGATTTACAAAACACATTTAATTTCTACCTGCAATAATGTGATCATGGTCATTAATGAATTACATGGTATGTTGTTTTTTCAGTACTGGTATGCATTACATTGTACATGTAGGTGTGCATTTGCACTTCAAACTATAAACTATGAAATATGAGTCATTTTATTCACCTGGAAATGTACAAGTAGCTACATTATGTAAGCACCCACAGAACCCAAGATGACAACTTATACATCTATAGGCAGAATATTCTTTTCATTACTTTTTTAATACATGCCACATCCGGCAAATGTCTGGCATAGTATGTGCACAAAATGCAATCGGGTTTTTAAATATTAAGAGAGTGAGCCTCGTCAGTAGCTACATGTGTTTCTTGAATTGTTTTTGTAAAAAAAAAAAAAAAAAATTGAAAAAACATACAAAGACAAAACAACAACATTTAAACAGAGTTTTGTTTTGTCTCATTTTGTCTTTTTGTTGCTTTTTAGCCAGTGTTAACAAGAGTGATTGCTGTTGTTATGGCAACTCAACATCTCCTAATTAGTATTAACTGGGAAATCACCAAATTGTGCAGATCTAAGTGGGATAACTTTTAAATTTGAAGTAAAATTTGTAATGCATAGAAAACAACAAGAGAAATCACACATCGGTCTTTTCAGAAAATATGACAGTCTCCAACTAAATATTGTATCAGCCATATATTTTGTGAGTCTAAATTTTTGCGAATTGGATATTCCCAACGATTTCACAAGTGGTTAAATTCGCAATCATGAAAGGATCGTGAATGGAGAAATGTACACGCGTATATGTACAGTAACATTCACATCGGAATCAGAGTCAATATTTTTGCGTCTTTAATTTCGCGAATAGCACCCGACTCTCGAAATTCGGGAAATATTTGGCGTATATATACAGTACACTGAACATTACGTCCTGCCTGGTATACAGGGTACAAGTACAACATTGTACATCTTCGAGGATAGTCACTACAAAATCCTACTGCTAGCATTTTTATTGCACATTAAGCATTGGAAGCCTACAGAGCAGACCAACATTAACCCACAAACACCCAGAGCTCTCTTGCCATGTGAACTTTAACTCTCTGAAGGAAACAGTGTACCCACTGTAAATGCAAAAATTTTCGCGATTTCACCATTTCGCACTATTTTTGGCTAGCTCAAATTCTAAGGCCCACAAAAATATCTTTACAATTTTCTCTGCACATTTTGAATGGGTTGACAGTAGTGCAGTACAAATTCAAGAAGATCAACGTTGATCCTATAGAGGGTGATACGGGACTGTTCGACTAGAAACATTTGTGGTATGAAACTTTCACTAATTGGAACCAACGGTTTTTCTCGCTGCACAAAACTTTCGCAAATTGCCATTGGCACTCAATGTATTGTATAGACAGAAAAAAAAATACAAATCTGCTCTTCGCAAAATTCATAATTAAAGTTCCAAGCACGAGAAAATTTCTGGATTTTCAGTACTTTTGTAATACACCCCTCTTTCCTCCCTCCCCCCCCCCCCACACACACACACACATGCACACATTAAAAAAAAAAAAATACAGACAGCTTTGGAAGATACAGTGATATTGAAGAGCGACAGACACAAGCACTTGAAGTGTGAGAGGTTAATAAGACTGTAGACACCCTACATGTATATTAATAACCAAACTCAGTAGCTCAGATACATGTAGTGCAAATTAAATAGCTCTACCAATAATTATCTCCTTTGTCTTTGTTCCAGCAAACAAATTTTTGTCATGAAATCTGTGGTTCCAGTGGCTGATTACACCAAGAAAGAGTGTTTTAGAATTCCTTTCTTCTTTAAATAAACTTTAAACATTAAAGTCACATTTCTGTTGTGTCAAGATTCGTTAGGGTGCATGTTTGTAAAGTCAGAATAGACACATGGATACCAAACTCGCTGGTAGAGTAATCTGTATCATATAAAGTTTATGCACATTCAAAACTTTGTGATCCAGGAACTAGTCTTACAAACTGAAAGGAATGATTTCTGGCCAGACATAAACCATGCCTAATCCTTTCATTCACTATCACAGGAAGATCAGGAAGTTTAGATTAGCAAAAATTTTACTTGTGTTATCTTAATGTTGTATGTCTGTCCATACAAACTACAACACCACAGAAGATCTACTACTTTACACAGAGTTGTTGTAACGTACTGAAGTATTTGCTCCAACAGTTGATTTAGTGTGCAAGTCAAGACGTAACTGCAAAGCCAATCTACATATTGCCACTGTACCATTGGCCTGCAAACTTTATCTATTTATTAAAAGTCCTGTGATAAAATGTTTATTTGATCAGGGCTGCCAACTCTCACTCATTGAGAGTGAGACTCACTCATTTTGGTCCTTTCTCACTCTAAAACTTTATTTCATTTGCATGCACTTCTATTGATCTCACTCATTTTGACTCCTAAATTATAGCATTGGCCTATGGGAGTCTCGCTCTCAACTAGTTTCCAATATTGGCAGCCCTGACTTGATGCCATAATGACAATGATAATGACGACATAATGACTAGTGTCGGCGCATCGTTACATTAGCATCGGTGATAAAACCAAGAAATCAGATGGCAGGTTGACCTCAAAAGTTATGACCTATTTTTGGTACCTGGTGTTGGGCCTGGTGTTAAATGTTGTCTGCGAGCTCCACTGTTTGGGTTGGCGATTAACATCCTTCTTCCCCATTGGCTAACACTAGCCTCTACGGATTATCATATTTGTCATAAAGTTCAGTGTTGGTGTTTAGCATTGCTACATGTATGGAGGCAAGACCCACATCCATGTCGCTGGATGCATGTTGAGCATGCAGGCAAAGTCTATATGCTAGTGCAATGGTCGCCCATGGAATGTACACAAATACTCTAGACATGGCTACACAAATCTGACCCTAGCAGCAAAATCAAGATCATCGTAATTTGAAGAAGGGATAAAATTTGTAGCATTTAATCTGTCTTCCCATTATGTGCCTAAAACTATTATTAAGCAGTCATGACTACATTGTTCATGATTTGACTTGAGCCAAGCACCATCACTTTTTTTTCAACACTCAATTCCAACACAAAACCGTGATAGTGTGAAGATAACACAATGTGTTGGGACAAATAATTGTGATCAGTATTGTTTGCATTTAATCTGACTACTGGCGTTGGAGATCAATTTAGGGCAGAAGTGTGGGAGATAACACTAGCACCAGCACTAGCACCAAACCTGAAACCACCCACTCTGTTTGTAAGGTGCTGGTACAGTCAGCAGGTGTTACGACACGCTACAGGTAGTAATTTCATATCTGAGACAGTGAACAAACACAGACTTGTATAATCCTAAACAGGAACACAGACAAAGCATTTTTTTTTTACATCCCACTGGGACACGAATAATCAGAAACACTGCTTCAATGACATGACATAATGGCAACACTCCTTTAATAGGGGGAATGAATACCATCATGGGTACAGTGTACTATTTTCACTGTTCAAACACCACCCACAGAGAACAAGACATTGGTTAAAGTAGGACACATTTCCTTTTTAAAGGTCCTGTTTACCTAATCTTGGGAGCAGTGATTTAAAAAGATTGTTCAGGATATCACATTTGATGCATATATTATGTAGGTCTGTTGTATCACAAAACATCCTACCATATAAGATTTTTGCAATTAAGCCTAACATAAGGAGATATCAAACCGTAACTGCAGACGGTTTAGTCTGGAAACATTTTTATTGTAACTATTGATCACATTGTGTGTATTTAACGATACGGATTCAAATTTTTACAGCGGTTGTTTCTATCCCTAACTCACATTTATGAACTATTTTGAACTATTAAAGCACTAATGCAGGGTTTTTGTTTCTTCTGCAAATGGTAAATTATGCCTTAAAGATTCCTACAAAAATCCCCCACAAAAAAAAAAAAAAAAAAATATATATATATATATATAGTACATAAATACACCAATGAATGTACAAGACTTGGGTATTCCCCATCCTCCGACCAGCCATGGAAACTAGTGTCCACATGTGTATGAAGAAATACCACGATAGTATACAATACATCATCTATGCAGAGCAATGCATTATTGTATTGTGCTGTAAATCTCTTGTATGGTACAGCTGTAAGTTACAGTTTCAATACTATAAAAATCGACAACAACCTTTTTTTCTCTTTTTTCTTCTTCATTTTATCAGGACAAAGACAATATTGATAACAGTAGTCTTGGAGTCATCTTAATTAAGTGGTGCCGGTCAGGTCAGGTCAGGTTCTAAAACCACCAGCTGTATGTGGTTTCAAAACCTGACCTGATCGGATCAGATCGGATTGGACTGGATCTCCTTTTCTGAATTCTGTCTGTTTAAATGCTGAGGTGAAAGGCTGCTCGAGGCTGCTACAGGAGGCTTCAGAACCCCCTTTTTTGCTTCGTGTAAGAATGGGGTATAAATGTAATATTATTAAAGTTTACGCCATGCTCCCCATGGCCGCGGCAGCCCTGTTTGCCCAAAACGTAGCATGCCGTTGGCAGATGCCCTCCATATTCTAGTTTTGTTTCAAGAGTATCCTCACTCTAGAGAGCGTCAAGCTAATGTAAGGTGTCTGGTCAGGCTAGACTCACATATTTCCTGTTGCATCCCCACTACTGACCATCTCCAAGTTTTGTTACTGCCTTTTACGTGCTGTCAAGTTTTGTTGCCCCATGTTACTATATAGTGTACTAGGTTTCCCATCAGCATCATAACTGTCGTGGCAAAATTTTTTTGACAGTTTAAAAATCTGACATTGCATCCATGGCAGTCACAGCCAGTCATGTTTGCCCATCCCGTCTCAGAGCAATGTCTCACATCCATCCCAGATTTGTCCACCGTAGCCTACAAACATGATTGCCATGGCCGCCGTAATCATGTTGTAAACTCGGTATAAACCAATAGGTGCATAGGGCTTACCTGGTTGGGTTCCAGGTCCATGGGGTAAGACTGGTAACTGTCTGGGGTCATCTCGATGAACTGTCTCTGTCGTATGAAGGTGCTGCCACTGGAGTGGCGGCGGTTGTTGAGACTGAAGCGCCCTCCTTGGAGAATGGACTGGGAAGACGTGTGGCCTGCACCAATATCAACCCACAACGCAGTACTTGTTATCAGTTTGTTAAAGGAAGATATATTCAGATAATAGTGCAAGATACATTTCATCTTTCACATTGACAGGTGTGTAAGTGCCCAGTTCTTGGGAAAATCCTGTTCTATCACTGCTGTGCAGAGTGTTTAATGCATGGATGTTTACCGGCTCAAGAAACGACAAGTAAAAACTGCTCAAGACTTTTCTTGGCCTGGGTTTCACAGTGTGTGTGTGTGTGTGTGGGGGGGGGGGGGGACAGCAGGCTTAGGCCAAAGACAAAACATAATCCCACATTCTGCACTACCTGCTCCTATCTTAATACAACTTAATAAACTTGGGAGTTCATGCTGCATATTTTTTTTAGGTTAGCACGATACGCGCACTCAAGCGCATGATCTAGTTTTTGCTAGGGCGAGGTGAGCCACACAGCTGGAAGTTGATGACGTAACAAAAGGCTTCTATATTGGGAAATCGGGCAATTTTCAGCATGCGTACGTATGGGTGAAAATCACTGATCACTATGGAAGAACAAGATCATTGGTGGAAATGAGCTACTTGGTGGAGGTCTGCGCTCTCAGAGTGCTTCTCTTAAATTGTCTTTGCTTTTGTTTTTTGTTTTGCTTTGTTTTTTTTTTTTTTGGGGGGGGGGGGGGGAAGAGGAAACCTGTGACAGGAAGTACTATTTCTTATGACATGAAGAAATTAAATGAGTCTCGCACTTCAATAGATACACATTGGTACTTGGTAGAAGTTTTCTGTTTACATCCTGCTGTCTCTCAGGACAGCTTGTTTATCTCAGAGCTTGGCATCAAAGTGAGAGTATGTTACATCACAACTATAACCCTTAGGAGCTCATATTCAAGGTGAGGCAAACTTAGGCACGAGCAGAGCTAGAATAATGTGTGCATTATTTTTGCAACAACAACAAAATAATAAGGATAATAATAAACTAGAAAAGCACTTGGAGAGTGCAGACCTCCGGCACGCAGCCAATTTCCACCCATATTGTGATTTCCACCCTGTATTATTGTCCTACATTCATACATTATTGTATCATCTGCATTATTAGATTTCTCGACCATCAAGACATGCCCTCAGTATTTGGAATCACATTAATATCCTTGGCAGAACAACAGCTATTTAGTATATGACCCTATCTCAAAATGATAGAGAATCCTTCAATTTTTCTGTTTATTTTTGAATTCTTAGATCTTGACGGAGATGGGATCACAACCAACATTTATCCATCTGTTCCTTGTGTCATTAAATCAACTTTTCCTGAAAATTCTTTCCAAATCTGTTCATAATTTTTTGCATTGTTTTGCCAAGAAGTATTAAAAGAGACAAACAAACAAAACAATGCCACCAAATTATAACTTAGGCAGAGGTAAAAATTCTCATTCAACCACACAGGACTACTTTGAAGGGACTGTACAGTACCGGTTGAAGTGAGGATTTAGCTTGTAATGTTTTGTGAGATATTTAGAAACCACTCTATGAAATGTTATTAAGAGCATACAATTCTTAGGGGAATCATAAGTTGATGAAAATCGGTTTTGAAATGACTGAGATATCTAAAAACAAAGAGATCCTAATAAAAGTTGTGGCCTATCAATTCTATTAGGATTGTTTTTTTTTTTTGGATATCTCAGCGATTTCAAGGCTAATTTTCATCAAATAAACGTTGAATCCTTGAAATTACATGCTCTTTCATATTTCGTAAGAGGTTTTTCATCATCTCACCAAAAAATGTTATAAACCTGAATCCTCACCTCAACCAGTACTGTACGGTCCCTTTAAAGTTCCGTCAACATGGGGGGGGGGGGGGGGGGGGGGGGAACTGTGGCACACAGCAGTGGTATACATTGTAACACTCTTGACTTTCATTTCAAACCCGAGTCTGAATCCTGTCAAGTGTCTACGTCCTTGCAAAAGATGTTTTTACCCACCATGTCCTTCTCAACCCAGGTGTGTGAAAATGGGTACATTGCAACACTGTTTGGTAATGCCAATGGGTGGGCACTCGCATAGAATAGTGGCAACACTGAAGAGGCTACCCTGGATGAGGAAAAACATGTTATCATGACAATACAATAGCTTTATGTGATATGTTATGTGTATCTTTGTATTAAATGAAATAGTAATGTAGATCTCAACAAAAAAATTTTTCCCCTGATGGCCCATTCGGGACACTTCAGTGCCTAAATATGACATTTTGATGGCCCCAAAAATAAAACATAGTGGCCCTAAATAAACAGAAACATGACAATCCATTTTTATTCTTAACCCGCTGAAGACTCCACCCAAGTATACTTGGGCAGGTGCCTATGAGAATGCATGCTAGAGCAAAATCAATCCATGCTCAACGAGTTAGGTGCCCAATCAGGCCATCAAAAGGTAGCCTTTATGGAATTTTGGTGGCCTGACATCAATTTTTAGTGGCCCTAGGACACAGCCCACCATTAATGTTGAGCCCTGAGTAATGAAACACAAGATGGCATACATGTACCTGTACTCTCTTCGTGGACCTCTAGCGAATGCGATTCCCCTCTCTCCTCCCCGTCCACTTCGTTGCCCAGCGCTGCTCCCGCCTCCCCACCATCCATACCGCGGACTTCGAAGCCCATGACGCCGTCCGTGATGTGGTCAACATTCTCATCCTGGTGGTACCACCTCTTGCTGTCCATCACTTGTATGCCATCATCATCTGGGATATCGATGATGTCGTTATCTGCACATGGTGGGGGGGGGGGGACAGGGGGATGAAAAATAAGAGTAACTGGGAGTGAGGCAGGGGGCTTGATAAACAAGACACGGGTGAACAAATATTCCTAGATTTACAATGTACACTGTAGTTATGTACTTTCTACTTTAAACGCTGAAAAAAAAACAAAATTAGCTGAAAATAAAGCACAATGGCATGAAATGAAAGGAGATTCACAAAGCCTTATTTTGGAAACGCAATTCACTTATTCAAATAAGTCATTTCACAAGACGCTTTGCAAATCATTTGATCTCATTCACAGTCTACAAAAAAAAAAAAAAAAGAATTTCTGCTTGTATGTTTTATGCAAATTTTAAAGCATGGCCTAATCTATACTGGTACACAAAATTCAAAAGAAATACCATTGAAATCAAAAGTACATTGCAGAATGGTTTAAACAAATCATGTAAAGCCAACTGTATAATCTCTTGAGAAGTACTGTGGCTAGACAACCCTTCTTTACAACACACACACACCATGCAGCAAACACAAACAAACAAGAAAAAAAGTTGTACAGCTCTGACAAAGTTTGCATCAACTTTCTCCCTATAGATCATGTACTTAATGTTTACATAGGATGTGTAAAGATAATATAGAAAAGAAAAACAAGAGAAATAGTCTACCTACAATGTAGTGTGTGTGTGTGGGGGGGGGGGGGTCCCTCTTCCACAAGATCTGTGTGGAATAACAGTACTGGCGCGTATGTTGTAGTACATACATGTACTTATGAAATGGCAGCATGCCAAGTGCTTAATCTCCAATATTAACAGACAATATGATACATTGTACAGTACAACTGTGCCAGTGTATAATACATGTTGTGTATCATGTGGTGAAATATTGCACGGCTGCTGTTTTAACAAAAGGCAATTTCTGTTCAATTGTTGTTGATGTTTTCCCCCCTCACTCCTCTTTTTTCTTTCAAAAAGAAAAAAAGAAAAAAGTATGTAGCCACCTGCATAGTAAACCCAGACAGTATTCATAAAGCCACATAGTAATCATTGTCTGGTAGATATGCACAATGTACAAAGCTTTAGTCCTTCCCTAGCATGCAAATCATTCCGCGCTACCCACATTCACCCATCAAACTCAAGGACTCAGCTCCGATAACAATACTAAAGGAAGATGGCGTGCATGTCATTGATATCTCATCGGGCAAAGATAATTCCCAAATCAAGAAGATTTAATATATTCTGTAAATCTATACAGACATGAGATATTATAATTTTCCGCATTAATTATTTCTCTTATTGCTTTCTTGGCTTCTATTTAATTTATTCAATTTTTTAATAGATATGTCACATCTTTTTGCGCCATCATACATTTCAGCCAACATCATAGTACAAATGTCCGCTGTCAATTTCCATACAGGCTGTAATTATTAGTTTTTGTGGCATCTGTGACTGTATTCATTTTAATGATGTATGTATTTATTCACTTAAATTCATTTATTATCCTGATGTTATACTCTTTATAATTATCAAGTACAAATGCAATAGGGTGCACCCTACCTGACTTAATAAGCATTCACTTCTTCTAGGAATTACCCAAAAGAAATCTCTGTAATACTTTACCTTGTTCTTTTTTTTTTTAATGCAAAACCTATGAATTAAATTGAAATATGAAGTGAATGACAACTCATGTACAGTGTAGTATCAGGGAGACTGGGCAGTCTGACTTACTTGACCATACGGCAATCATTTTTTTGGCAACATAGCATTTTTAATAGTGTGGTCCTGAAATGTGTTTAATGCTGATTTGTGTGACTACACAGTTTAATTCAAGATTTTAAGCATCTGTTGGGTAGTAAAGATGTCCTAGGTTCAAAGACTTGTGCTGGTGATCATGAAGATCCCTTCAGTGTTCACCCATACTGATGTTTTTACCATCATACATTGTACCATGTATTTTGTCTATTAAACCCGTTGAGGACGGACTGATTTTGCTACAACACGCATTTCCCATAAAGCCTGTCCAAGTATACTTGGGACTCGTCCTCAACGGGTTAATATTTTGTGTTGCTTTGATCATGTAATTCATATCAATCACACCATAGCAAACAGACTACTGTAAAAGTGGATATTTTCACGCGAGTAATTTTTCCCGCTCGGCTGGGTTAGATGAATTTCGTGTGTTTTTAATTCTGCGGACTCAGGACGTTTACTAAAGTTGGAACATGAGGCATGCAAAAATATTTGCGTGCTTTTATTCTCATGCTACAAAAATTGTAACTTCTGGCTGTGCTAAATGCATATTGAAGAAATGACAAGCTTTGGATGAAGTATTCAATCAAAGAAGACTTTCTCTACGGGGATGACAGATTTAAGAAACAGATCATGCATTTTGTCACACTTTTCAGAGGGATTTCCCGGTTTAACCCTTGAATGTGTCTGCTTTATTTGCTAAGCTTAGCATCATCAGCATTCAATATTACCATCCAAACTTATACAGTTAGCAAGCCCAGTCAGGTGTTTATGTACCTTGAGCAGTCAAATGAGTAGGCCAGGGAGACACAACAGGGGTATAGAGGGGAAGATAATTTCTATACCAGATGCATAATGGCAAAAAGTTTCAAGATGACTGTGCCATCAGCAAACAAAGCCCTCAGTCTGCTCGCCAATCGGCGATCAAATCTAAAAGGGTTTTAAACTGATTTTCAATCAGTCTGTATCATCTCTTTCCCTGAAGTATACGTACAAATCTGTCATGTACACTGTACAGGCATCTGTAGAATGTACTATCTGCTTCTGAAGAGCAGTTGAATACCTTGAATAGATGCAAGCACTGTATAAACTATCCATAATGGTCTCAACACCAAACATACAATGTATGTTTGGATTACTTGTGATACCGTACTGGAAAATTGATGCACTTGAGATACAGTGTAATACTGCTCTCTCAGTATAAATAGCATGAATGAACATTATGGCCATTGACTGATGATATCAGTGATTGTTCATACGTACCTTTTTCAGAGAAAAATCATGTTGTTTTGACACGCTGTATTCAATTTTTCCTCCCATAACTTTTCATCCATAATTGACATGCACGTACAGTACTTATGAATATGATGTACAGCCAATGCCCCCCTTAACAGTGAGCAAAAAATTGAATATTTTATCTCTTTTCATGAACTTTCTCCAATATTTCAAAAAAAAAAATACCGTAGGAATGGCATTATTAGTGTTTTACATTGTATGTTCACTTGAGAAGATGGTCATTTTAGGGTCTCTATTTTAAAGATGCCACAAAGCATGTTTCTCAGAGTTAAATTTACGTGTGTCCATCTTGTGTATTAACAAGTGTTTTGTATGAGTGTTGTTTTTGGACTAGGTTTGATTTGCTTTTTGTTAATTTCCATTGTTGTTGTTTTGATTTTTTTTCTGATCTGCTGCTGAGGTGATTTCAAGACAAATTAGCTCAAAGCTTCACTCTATGTTTCTTTGTAGCTGTTGTCTTCAATGACAAAAACAAAAACAATGACAAAGTCAAGTGTGTGGGATTTGTGTGGGACTTTTTGACAGAAGTGCAAAAAAAAAAACACATAAATTACACAAGATGGACACATGTAAATTTAACTCTGAGAAACATGCTTTGTGGCATATTTATAATAGAGACCCTAAAATAACCATCTCTTCAAGTGAAAATCTAATCAAAGATAAATGAAAAATATGTACACTGTATTAAAGAATGGGAACCTAAATTTTGAGAAATTTCTCACATACAAATGTAAACACACACACATACACAAACATACACTTTACTACACAATTCCACAGTGTCCAGCATAACTACAGCTGTATGCTAGGCTACTACAAAGTAATCTGTTTATGAAATAATAATAGTGATAATGATAATAATAATGATAATGATAACAATAATAACAATTATTATTATTATCATTATTATTATTAACATTATGATAATAATAATTATTAATATTATTAATATTATCATCATCACTATTAATATCATTAAATTTTGCATCTATTTTGGAGATCAATGTCCATAGATCTCTTCTCTTTAAAAAAAAGATAAATAAATAAATAAAAATGGTGAAAACATTCACTCATGAAGGAGGGAATTTCAGAAGAGAGTGAATATAGAGTGAAATCGTAGTGACTTAGATGCAGTAAAAAACAAACGTGCTAGAGAATTATATAAAGTAGTAGGGCCTATCTTTGGTTGTGATAAGTAATATGTGTAACTGTTAGACATGATGTAGATTTTATATTATGCTGAAAGTCCTCTCTCTCAAGGAACATGAGCCAAGTTTTACATTGCCTCCCCTTTTTTTCTCTCTCTCTTTTTCTCGCTGGCTGCTTGCCCAATAAAATACTTTTGTTTCACAGTAAAACAAATATTCATGCTGTGATGACGTTGTCGCCCAAGACTCACCATCGGTGCTCTGCAACACTCGGCTTGGATTGTTACTCTTTCTCCTGGAGGAGTCCTCAGACATGGTGTCTTGTGGAACTGATGCTGAAAGTCAAAGAAAGTGAAAACATGATGATGTCTAACACTAGCACTTAGTAGCGTGGTATCAATGCTGGACAAATCAAAATGATTCAATCTAGAACATAAACTATGTTGACTTGTGCTTTCAAGCAAGCGAGCAGGCAATGTAAGTCAAGTGTACGAGTATGGCATAGAATGTTGGAACCTGGAAGATAATACCAGGTGCTACTACAGACGGTGTTTCATTCTTGTTATTGTAAAAAATCTAAAATCCAAGAGCCTATCCTCTACGGCCTCTTAAAATTAGTCTCACTCACCTTGTCTGACATCGTCATTGTGCTGCTGATGTGATAGATACTGTTACGTGTAAGAGTTACTACTTGTGTAGGATAACTCGTTACACATAAATTAACATTACGTAGGTCGTGATCTAGAACTCTTGATATCTACACTTTGTACATCAACAAAGACAGCATCATGACAGAAATAGGATTGACTGGTAGATTAGTAGGTAGATCTCGATAACACAACCATTTTTTATTCATTGCACATGAAAAAAAAAAAAAAAAATAGCAATGAAATTCCCGCACAAAGCGATTATCATAATCAAGGACGGCTTTCAGCACTCAAACATGGGACTCTCGTCTAGGGTAGTTTTAACGTTAGAGCTCCGTTCCAAGTTATTGAATAGTGGACACCTTTATTTTACGCAGGTAGCAGCCGCAGCTGCAAGCAAGAGCAAGCAGTTCGGTATTATCGTAATGAGCGCTCCCCTTGACTGCATGCCCCGTGTGTGCCCTGTTGTTGTATAGCTGGAGCAGTGCAGATGACGGTATTTTTTATGCAGGTCAGTGCCGGAGTGTCCACTCGATATCTAACATTAGACACTAGCTCACATCGCGATATACACTCATAAAACAAATCACTCTCACAAAATACTTTACCTCAGGTTAGATGTTCATTGGGACACAACCATTAGCAATGTGCATCCTTCCTGAAATACTCTTGGTGGTATTTTTGCTTTGGATTCTTGCCATTTATATTTTTCAACTTTGTAATACACACAGCTGTCGGACGTTGTCGTTTTTCAGTCAGTAGATGGCGCTATCCTCGCTGTCGGCAAAAACAAAAACGGATGATATTATTATTATTATGACTCATACTCGCGCTTACTAAGATGTTTATTATTCTTGTTCGTGCGGTTCTCAGGACACATTAATATTCAACTGAATTTTGCTTTTCCGGTGTTGAATGATGACCTTTGTGTCTTGGGACGGTGTTCAAGGTCCCCGGATGTTTCTCTGTTTTAGTTTTTATTGTTGTTCGATCTCCAGGATCGCTTCGTTATTTTCTTTCTTGTATTCCTATCATTATCTATCCTAATATCTTAAATACATGTATCATATTGTCTTGTAACTTTTGGTTCAGGCACTTTGGATTGCTCTATTGTGTGAGCAAACGAGTAACGAATATCGATAGGCCTATATCGACTGTCGTTAGCTACTAATGAGGAAAAAATAAGGAAAATAAGTAATAATCAAGATTAACTTCAGCTTGGCAAGCAGCACTTCGTTTGCTGCTAACACCTTGAGTTTACTTTTTTTTTCATAATGGTGTAAACTTTGTTCAGCAATTTTCCCAACAATACAAGCATTAAAAATATTATGTGTGCGGATTATTATACTTCGCTGCATACAGTCACACTGCGACTTCCCTTCTATCATTTTCTCTGTTTGTTAAAAATTTGTTTGTAGATTTAAATAGGCCTACTTCTAAGAATGGATTGATAAATGAATGCAAATTGGGAAAGATTGACACGATTGAATAAAACAATGCAAACTTATGAATCATTTTTTAAGAGATACTATAATCCGATCCATTGATCATAATAAATGATACAGCTAGGGCACTATCATTATCATTATAGCTATGAGTAGGTCTGTGCAGCTGCAAAGAGTCCATCCGTATTGTTGTCAAGATACACAATAAAGGAGACAAGAACTTTTCATTTTTAACGTCGATCTCCAAAGTTCACCAAACATTATAACGTGCAATGTTCTTCGATCATGGAATTGGTGTTTTATAGCGTATAAAATCAAGAACATTTTTAAAAAATAAAATCATCGACAAAGAGAATGGTCAACTTTTAAGTTTGACCTAAAATGCTTCACTTCTGCAAACTTGTTTGGGGTGTTTTCAAAGAATAGTTGTTTTGGTCACAACCACACACGTAAATTAAAAGTGGTAGCATGGTGACATCATCGAGCCACAACTATTCTTTTATTCATAAAGCTATCCATAAAGAGTTTTGTCCAAAACGAGCTAAGTCCATTCTTGTTAAGCTGATGTATATGTGACTAAAGTTGCTAAAAACAAAGAAAATGATAAGAAACATGAGACATATCATAACTTCTAGAATATTCCTTGTTATGTTATTGTAGAGAAAATGACAGGCTAATTATGATGTATAAAATAAAATACACAATAATCTCACTCCTCTTTCAGCACAGGACTATATTATCAAACAGGCTACTCAGTTAACGAGAGCCTCGCAACCACACTCCTATATTAGGTACCATATTCGAGAACTGAATCGCATTGCCATTCGTTCTTCCCATAAGAACGGCAAAGAACTGGAATTCCCTGTCGTCAGAAATTGTTTCAGCGCCATCTGTGGGATCATTATTCGAAACCGTCTAACGGTTGATCACAGTGGCTAGTTTTTTTTTTCGTCAAATTTTCTATGTGCTTGTAAATTCTGTAAATAAAATGTATTATAATGTAAATAGCACCAGTCTGCAAGAATCTTCAGTCTATTGAAGGAGGCAGACTTAATCAGAAGAAGAAGAAGAAGTGAGATATTACTGTAAAGGTTTTATTTTGTTCTATCTGACGATGGACATACTTATATTTAAAAATGGCGCTTAGCACATTTTGTAATGAAACTCTTCATCTGATTCATATGGCGTTTTACGTCATTATAACAACTTTGCAACTCTGCCCACTGAAAGGCATTGTTGATACAAAGATTATTGTAGCAAAAATAAACTGCTGAAAACTGTTTCTCCAATGTAAAGTGGCGAGCCAATGCATGGAGTCTAAAGGGGCTGAGCTTTCGATCCTGTAGCAGAATTTTCGTCAGAGGCAAAATAACAAACAGGCATTATACACATACATTATATAATAAGGACTACCACACAACAAGAACAGTCCGCCGGGGGAGGGCTAGGACACGGAACAAAGAAAACAAAGGGGAGGGTTGGAGGTCATGGGCAAGGAGCCCACGGGTGAAGGTGCTGAGGGAAGGGGATTAAAGGAGGGTAAGACAGACAAAAGGCAGAAGAGGGTCAGTGATAATCCCGAGGACCATGGGGGGGGGGGCAACCTTTGTAAGATAAAGATGAATAGGGAGGCAACATCAAACAAGAAGAGGAACAACAGAGGGATGAAGAAAGGAAAAGAGTGAAATAGCAACAGCAAGAGTTGGGGGGGGGGGGGGGGTGAGCAAGCAGCGAGACCTAAAACCTCTATACCAAGAAGAGGCAACAAAATGCAAGTAAGAGTCAACCAATAAAATATACTTTATCAAACATATCAAAGTGTATTATTATAAAAAGATAATAATAATAATAACAATAAAGATGTTATTGGTAATAACGGTTGTGCCTCTGACGAAGATTCTGCTATAGGACCGAAAGCTCAGGCCCCTTTGACTCCACAAGATAATTGTCATTGTATGACTAATACTTATATGATTATTTTGTTAGAAGCACCGATTTTATGAATACAAAAGATAAACAATCAATGATAATGCCCTCAGAGTTCATGTGCATTATTCCAAAGAACTTACGAGTTGATGACATCACCAGCGCCTTCATGACCTATAGAAGAATCAAAAGTTTACGCGACTTTGTACTTGCACGCGACTAAAATATTTATCCCAGCAATAAAAAAGAATGGAAAACGTGAACATTCACCAATTTTCTCAAAACCCTTATACATAATTTCTGTTCGTTCATCTGTATGGATTCTTCTTTAGGATTTCATTGTTGAATTTGAATAGCTATTAAATGATACAGTATACGGTGATAAGATTACAAGGATACTCATGCAGATTGTCAAGCTGGTGTATACAAAGAGAATAAAATGAGATTTTTTAAAAGGAAGATCTGAGTCATGCGCACACAAACATTGTTCGTCATGCAGACTAAAATCCATTTTTAAAAGAAGATTTGACCCTCTTTACACGTTAACCCATAAGCAGCTGAAACTCAAGAAACGGCACTTCTTTCTTATTTTAGTTGTATGCTTTACCATTATCCATTATGATAGTTATGCAATTTGAAAGAGGTCAAAGGTCAACAACAGCATGTCATAATCATTTCTTTGACTTACCATTCTCTTGGCAAAGTCTTATAGCCTTTTAAATAAACGTATATAATAGAAAAAAATTGCGGTGAGCTATTTACTTTACATCATTAATCAGAAAGTTGTCGAAATGAGAGAAATGTAGCTGTACCTTCCACGGATATAGCCTTTTATAATATACAGAATCTTCAGTCGATAAAGCGTTCATCTTTATTGATTGTAAGGAAAGCTTCATTATTTGGCAAGACTTTTAAAAGAATCATTACGCACATGATAATCATATATATATATATATATATATATGAAGAGTTTGTTTGCAAAAAACCGATAAGTCCATTTGCCAATGGAGATATTGCGATTAAAGGTCAAGAAAATAAAGAGAATAATAAGAAAATTTTTGCTTCTTTTGACCGTAACTTCAAAAATATACCTTTATATGTAGTGACCAATATATCATTTAAAAGGTATTATTTTGTACTTTTGACAGAGATCGTACTTCAAAATCTTCAAAAATGGACTTATCGGTTTTGCAAACAAACCCTTCATATATATATATGATTATCATGTTTGAAGATTTTGAAGTACGGTCTCTGTCATAAAGTACAAAATAATACCTTTTAAATGATATATTGGTCACTACATATAAAGGTATATTTTTGAAGTTATGGTCAAAAGAAGCAAAGATTTTCTTATTATACTCTATATTTTTCTTGACCTTTAATTGCAAATATCTCCATTTGACAAATATGGACTTATCGGTTTTTGCAAACAAACTCTTCATATATATATAAAGGTATAAGTTATGGTCAAAAGAAGCAAAAATTTTCTTATTATTCTCTTTTTCTTGACTTTAATCGCAAATATCTCCATTTGGCAAATATGGACTTATCGGTTTTTGCAAACAAACTCTTCATATATATATATATGTATATATATATATATATATATATATACATATATATATATATATATATAATATATATATATATATATATATATATATATATATATATATATATATATATATATATATATATATATGATACCGTTATATTGTAACTCAAGCGATGCCGCGATTGCAACATGCAGAATTGATGAAATAAAATCCAGAATTGCTCGTCGTTACATGTTTTCCACTAATCTGACATAATGAATAATGAACACTCTGCAATTATGTAGATTACGATATCAATATTATTATTTGCTTGACTTGAAAAATGATAAATTTGGCTTTCAAACGGGGTACAGTTTCAAAACCTGTAACAATTTGACAGCTAAGATTTATCTATTTATTTACTTTTTGCACAAGGCCTACTTCTGAAAGAGATTTATTTTCGTCTTTATGTTTCATCACTTTGTGAAATTTCATTTCATTCAGATGATAAAACAAAAGGCATATTTTTTTTTTTTTTTATTGTTGATAATTATGTTAGCGTTTATAATGAATCTTCAGATTGCTCAGAAAGACGGCGGCATCGAAACCCGAGCATCAAGGGCACAAATGCACCTGTGGAATTCTTTTGTACATCAATAGAAAACTGACAGATTTTTTTTTTGTGGAATAATTAAGGTCATTTGGAACTCGTAGTCCATATTATTCTCTTTAAAGGCTTATCTATACTAACTAAAACTTTGTTCTTGCCGATCTTTCTTTCGCTACCGCGCTTGGAGTGCTTGGTTTGTTTTGCGATTTATGTCTTGCGCCCTCTATACCTATTGAAACTACGCAGACTGGTTGAAAACACAGTTACACCATACCCATAGCAGTCTCACTGACCGAGTGAGCAGTCTGCAACAAAATCCTAAACTTCATCTGTGGTACCATTCTTCTTACGGGACACGTGTATTATAGCCTCCTCCCGATTACTAGTACTGCACTGCACACTGTGTTAGTCTTACTGACTGTGATGATGTGTGCTGTAATGTTGTTAGCGCTGCTGTAGGATTGGTATGCATGGATCGCCGGGAATCGTCTCTGCTACGATCGCTCTGGAATGCGTTCCTGTCTTGCCCCTGTCCCTTGCGATATATTTACATTATCTAGTTGTCACGGACACCAGGGTTCATCCACGGTGATCACAGCTGGTTTGTATATAACCAAAAAAGACGATGGGTGAAGGTGAAACATCGTATACCGAGTCGCTCAGTCAACATCAGACAGCGAGCAACCTCAACGAAAGGGTCGTTGCTGCATGCAATAACGTGGTTATGGCGGTTTTGGACTTTGGCGAAGCACTGCGTACGGGAAGAATAGATATTTTGGACGTCTTACTTCTTACATGGCTCATAGTCACTGCGAGCATTTTCCTTGGATTTACAATTTACGGTAATATCAAGAAGAAGGAAGAAAAATCTCATGGGAAGGGCCGTAAAGATGAAGGATTACACGACCGTACCTACGGAGTTGACCGCCCTCCAGCGGGTAGCTCCGTGACCCACTACGGGCAAGCGCCGGGAGGACGGGACTCCGTTGATGGGGGGTGATCAGTGCAGTTGGCTGAATTCAGTTGTTGCGTGGCTTTTCTCGCAACATTCACAGCAGACACCCAGCCAGCTCGCTTCTTCCTGGCTCAAAGCTCTCAATGATGAAACAAAGAAACAAGGGGTAAGTTGATTAGACATTTGATTTACCAACATTGAATAAGGCCGGGCCTACCGACCACCACACCACCTGTGAGTGTGACCACACGACACACACACAGGGCTAGGGCCCTGCCCTGACACAATACCAATACGGGCAATACCCAGTGATGTACACACCGTTGTATGTAAACAGTAACGTTTGAGAACCCTCAACACAATGTCAATGGCAATGCCGGCATAGCGGCAGTGGGTAATTCCCCAACACTGACACAGCTTTCAAAACAAAAGTGACACTCACTCAGTAGGTATCTAGATTCTTCTTGGACTTCAGATAGTATCTTAATTCTAGTTGTCTCTAGATCTAGCATAACCTACCTACAGAGTACAGTGTATTAAATAAACCTTATTACATTGTGTCCTTGAGTCTATGCCTGGATTACCCACAGAATGATAATATCAGTTCTAATAATCTTGCTGTCACAATATGTTCCTTCTTAGAATCATACAGAACCTAATCTTTATTGGTAAAATATTACATTGCACATCCTCGAAGCATTTGAACTGTGTGTTATTGATTGCCATGTTTGGATAATGTGTTTTGATGCAATGTTTCACCGTATGGTACACAATGATTTGATTCTGCCCTTTGCCCTCAAAATTTAGAAGATTAGTAATCAAATACTGGGTGGACTACAGTAGAAGAGTATGAGTTATCAATCAGTACATAACTTCTTACTTGAGGAAGAGAGAAAGAGAAAGAGAGAGAAGGAGAGAGGAAACTTTGTATGGTCCAGGTCTTCAAAATTTTACATGGTATCTCTATAATCAAGCCTGTTTGCAGCAGGATGCCTATTTTTTGCAGGGGCACTTTCATTCATCCATAAAACAGCTAATGAACATCATGTGTGCTTTAAATACAATGTACACTTTGTAGACCCACTTTAGAACACAAGCAGGAGTTGCTCGCGAGTGTTACAAAGTACAATTAACACCTGATCGCGCATTTTCATCAATTAATGAATAAAACGGCCCCTGCCACTGCCGCCAATAGGCACCCTGTACAAGGCCTCCCACAAACAGGGTTGTTTACTCTAGATAGACGCAACCCACAGTCTTTGCACAATCACGGTATCATGGAACTAGAGACTGGTGCCCCTTCAAACTATTCACCACCCACTGTTGATTGAACATGTGGAGGAATTTTTTTTAATTTTAATTTTTTATTTTTATTTATTTATTTATTTTTTTGAATCAAAAGGGTCATCCAGTCATGGAACAGTTTGCCCACATACAGTTTGTAACTTGTGATATCCACTAGTATGATTTCAAACATGATGTACAATGTAGACATGTGCAGGACATGTGCATGTTCTGGCTTTCAGATTTTATAAGCATCTTTTGAAATTGTCTGACTTCCATGCCATGACCATTCATTGTTATAGACTGTTACTCATAATGCTCCAAGAGCTGATGAACGGGAGACTGACAGGACAGTGTACTTGTACCATGTACACTGTGCACTCCCATCTATAGAGATGATGATGATGATGAAGGGGGCCGGGGGGGGGGGGGGGGGGGGGGGGTGGGAGGGAGGGAGGAGGGGGGGGGATGATCAATTACTATGTAAAACTCCTACACTCATGTTAATGTACATTTTATGAAAACATTGCATATGATGATTGTTGTTGAAAATGCAGATTATCCATATTGTAGTAAGAGCCCCGACCATCTGCACTTTCGTTATTTTTGTACCAGGGAATAATTTAAAAAAAGAAGAAGAAAAATGTATGCATGCAGTACAGGGCCTAATCCGTATTGCACATACCTATTGTATGCATTCTTATTCATGCAACTCTTTTGTTTTTTCTTTTCAAATAAAATCACAAACAATTTTTACTGTCAGGTGATATTCATCGACTTTTGTTTACGTGTATTGTAGCATAGATGATCATGTACATATTGTAGTGTACCGTGCACAGAGGTCAGGACTGTTTGTTCTGAACTTTTGTTTCATAGTGCACTGTACATGTACCATGAAAATGACGATGCATGGCACATTTCTCTCAATCAGCATTTTTGTCTGCCACATAGCAATGTTTTAATAGTCGCAGATGTTACATCAGTATGTACATGTGTATGTAGACCAATCAGCAAACAGGATTGTATTAAAGAAAGGATACTGTATAATGTGTTTAATTTAATACCATCCAGGGAGTTGGAGTTTCATGTTTATTTATATCTCTAGAGATTGTTTTCATGTTGACCAATAATACATGTACATACAGATAGTATGTGCTTCCAAATATTGTTTTGTAACCTTGCTGTATATTGATGTTGGATATAATAAATGTTCTTTCTTTGTTTTTGTTTTTTTCTTTAAATCGGCTGCTGGCATGTTTCCTCAAAATCTTTCCCACTCTGAAAGTCAAGTATACAATAATGCTGAATTAGCCCTT
Source organism: Diadema setosum (assembly GCF_964275005.1). Classification (NCBI taxonomy): domain Eukaryota; kingdom Metazoa; phylum Echinodermata; class Echinoidea; order Diadematoida; family Diadematidae; genus Diadema; species Diadema setosum. The sequence goes on along the minus strand of NC_092690.1, from coordinate 36,398,198 downwards.
TTTGTTAGATTTGAGGATTTTCCTGGGGGAAGGCAATTTTAGAAGGAAAACACTGCATTAAAAACAAACATTGCTAATGTGCAAATTCAAGCAAACACACATTAATCAATGGCCCTAGCCTTTCTGCGACCTTCATTGCTCTGATAGCTACAATGTATTTCAAATTCCCTCCATGACATGGTCGCACACTGTCTCCAAACAGATTTTTCTACCTCTCTGTTTTGATGGATCTTTGCACTCATAAATTTGATGTATTGCTATTCTATCAAATGACTGCTGGCTTTGCATCATATTGGACATCCTGTACATTTTGACTTTTATTGATTTTTTTTAAATTGTTATTGTCATGTTATCTTTTGACTTTTAACACATAGAGCCACTTGATGTCTGTTAAATCTAAAATTCATTTAAACTCTGTTGTACTGTTTATTTAAATACATAGGAAATATGTACAGTAATGTATGGAGCGGCTGTATAAAAGGCATCCTTTTGCAAATCTGTCACAAAAGCTAGAATTTACAGTATGGCATGATTTCCAGTCAACTGCACACCTTGTAGTTTAATGTCAAATTAAACCCACAGATCAATAAATGTATGGATTGACTATATGGTATATGATGGCAGTGATTATACATTTTTTTAAAGGGATGGTAAAGATTTGTTTGAGGGGGGTACATTTTGTGCATGTGTATTGGGAGACAATTACATGTAGCAACCACTTGAATGTAGTACAATATTTGAAACTGAGCATAAAATTCTAAGAGAAGTTCAAAGGTACAAATGTAGTTTGATAATTCAAAATAAATGAGACACATATTTCAAAACACAAAATAAACCAAAGAGGTTCTAATGAAAGGTGGGTCATATCTTTTATTAGGATCTCTTCGTTTTTTTTTTTTTTTTTTTTGTGCATATCTGGAGGGTACATATTCACATTTTAACTTTATGCGAGATACACTGTAATTAGAAACTGGTCACAATTGAAAAATGCATTGTATGAAAGATCATGAATACTATTCTCAGAGAAATTCAAAGTGTACAAAGTGTATTTGATGGAAATTGAGTTTGAAATGGCTGAGATTCTTTTAATATTTCAAAGAACAAAGTAAAACAAAGAGGTCCAAATAAAAGGTAAGTCACACCTTTTATCAGGACCTCTTTGTTTTTGGATATCTCAGCCAGTGATCAAAACTGATTTTCATCAAATTAATTTTGAATTCCTCTCAGAATTGTATGCTCTTTCATATTTCATTTCTTATCAGCTCACAAAAAATTGGAAACTTGAAGCTTTATCTCAACCGCAACTATACCATCCCAGCACTGAGGGTCTACCATGGATAGTCAATGATCCACATCACGGCTTGTCTGCCAGTGTCTTGTGCACCCCTCCCCTCCTTCCCACCCCCACCCCACTCCCCGCTTCCCACTCCCCACTCCCTGCCCCCCCCCCCCCCCCACCACTACCCACCCTCACTCCACTCCTCACCGTCTACTCCTTGCTAGTCATCTACACCAAAGACCTTCTCAGCTTGGGAGAATAGATTGCATGTGAAGGGTTACCATGGCAACCACTACCAACCTGTGGCAGGCTCGCCGCGAGCCCTTGTGCATCGCTGCCGCGTGAATTTTTTAAAAGCCATTTGAGCAGCGTATAAACAGTATTGTTCGCCTGCTGCACGTGTGTATTGAATGGGCACCGTCAATTACGCTGCAGGTTTCTGCTTTGATGATAGCATGGAGCGGGTGGAGTCAAAGGATGAGAGGTAGATAGAGAGAGAGAGAGAGAGAGAGAGAGAGATGAAGAGATGAGAGAGGTACAGTGAGAGAAATACATGTAGTAAAAGAAATATTGCTGCTTCAAGAATACTATCTTTGTGTCTTGTGGTGATTTTTCCCTGCTAGTGTAGATACTGTATGCGTGTACAATTGTACAGTTTGACATACACAGTATACAGCATATCCAGTGTCTACCTACTGAGTAAATTTCATGTAGGAGCTTAAATTTGTTTTTGCTCTCTTTAACTTTTGATATATATGTTTTAAAAAGGAGCAATAAGCACAAACCAACAATTGACATGTACAATGTACACACACTATGTACACTGTAAATTGTGATTTCTTGCAACACATCTTATGATTCGGCACGCCGTACACCGGGGTACCGTTGTAACCCGGGGTACCGCGTTGTACAGCGCCATCTCATGCCCATTATTTTATAATGCGTATCCGAATTCAGATACGCCGATTCCGAATTGGGATAGGGCAAAGTCGTAGCAACGAACTAGCACCATAGGTGTTTTTCGAAGTACACTTGCATGCGTTAATTGTTGCATAATCACAAATAAGAAAACATTTTTGTGCATAATAATACTAAAAAAATATTTTGACACATTTTTTGGTAAGCCAGGGTACAGCGCTGAAAAAAAAATAATTAATTCAACAAAATGGTGAATTTTCATTTGGTACCCCAGGGTACCAAATATTGCATCATATAATGATCATCGTTATCTCCCTGTTGACAATCAAGAAAGCAATCTTGAAAATAATCAGTCTTGCAATCTTCTAGGGGTGAAAACCATGCTCTAGTTTTTCATTTGTAAAACTTCACCTCTTTTTTGAGTTGCAGTAATATCATTAAAATTTTTTCCTTAGATAAATTGTGCATTTATTTTTTTTTAATCGCTTTATTTTACTTTGTTTTGGATATCTTAGCCATTTCAAAACCAATTTTCATCAAATACTTGTAAACTTTGAATCCCTCTTAGAATTGTACATTTAAGAGGTTTCTCACAAAAAGAGATGAAAATCTAAAGTCCCATCTCAACCAAAACTAATATTCAATCCATTTAACTTCAATTGGTCAACCTCAGTAGTCAATCAGACCATGGGGGTAAAGATACTAATGGAAGAACTGAAGGGAAGATGAAGGATCCATCGATCCCTTGATCACTTACAATTTAGATACTCTTTTCACAAGTGTGCCAAATAGTGTTTGTGTTCTGTTCAAGTTAGGAACACTCTTTTTCTAGCCCATTATGGTATTTAAAACAAATTTCGTCCCATCGGCCATCTACCATTAAATTTAAATTCTGTCCCATCACACATCTATCGTTAAATGTAAATTCTGTCCTGTTGCACCTGGGGGGCATTTCATGAAGTGTTTTGTCAAGTATTTTTTTTTGTGACAAACTGTTAAGCTACTGAAATCCTTGCATCTGATTTGCTTAGAGCAAATTTGTCGGACATTTGTTCAGTTGGACAAAATGTATCATGTAATGCCCCCCCAGAAAGCGCATCGGGATGGAATTTATGGTGAAACTTTATAGTTTTCTTATGAGTAGAGAATTATCTATTAAAAAGTGTCATGGATATAGAGCCACACTAATTCATTGATGCATTATGGAAAGTGAGTGATCAACTTGAGTCTATATAGGAAAAAATAATAATTTTGTGTCAAACTACTGAAAAACATGTTTTAAAAAAAAGAAAAAGATTACGATCCTAAAATTAACAATTAGTGAGAAAAGCGAATGACAGACATGAATTGCTCCTAGGAAATGTAAATCCTTGATTAAATTCTATATTTCTCCTACTTTTGTTGTTTTTTGCAAATTAATTGAAAAACAGTGACAGGATACAAGATGTAACACTTTGCTGGTAACAATTTTACACTACACAATGTATCTTTACAGTGTCATACCATTAAAAGTATCCTTCCCCACACAACTGAAAAATTCCAAGTGAAAATAAGTTTCCTGGCCACACAACGGAAATATTCCAAGTGAAAATAATGGCCATTGGTTCAGACCAGAGTGGAAGGAAAAACTGTATACAGGAGTGTCCTGTAACCTAAGTACTGCACTTTTTGACTGCACAGGAGGGCTTTAAAACTCATTTGACATTTACCTCTCAACAAAGCACATTGCATGACTCAATGTGCTGATGTGTGATGGACATAAGCGTGCAACACAACACCTCATCTTGTTTACCGTCCCTTGCCGAACGTCACGTTATTATTCTACCACCCTCCGATCGCGTCACGATGTCGTACCCCGCCTGATGGTAGACGTGCTAGGGAGGGGGGTTGGCGCTACCCACGTAACCGCCTCGGAATGCTCGGCATTTCCCTTGGTCGGCCGCTAGCCTGCCTTGCTGGCCGCCTGTCCCACTTGGCTCGAGTGCCCCTTGCACTCCAGCACATTTACGACTTTGGAGTGTTTGCACGTTGCTTTAACATGATGTTTTAAAGCCCCAGATGGTAGTGACAGGTTTACAATTATGCAAACTTTATTAATGTAAAAAAGAACTTCAAAATCTTGTTTTGACAGATCCAAATGTATTTAAAAGGTTATGGGCTTGGGTTGTGGTGTTAGCCAGAGAAAAATAAAGCAAAACTTTAAAACTTGTCACACTAATTCTTTAGCACACATTCAAGTGATGTGTACTAAACACGGAAATGAATGCTTGAGTCTGATTACAATCTGTAATTGAACACACATTTTAATTCAGTCATTACAAAAAATGAAACCCTTTGTAACCCCAGAACATACTGCAATAAGGTATTCTTGGACAGATACAAGTACACACTGTACACTCATGAATACACACAGATCTGGGAGGCATTGTGTGACTTTTGAAAAACACAACCGTCATAGGAAATCAGAATTTACTCAAAAAAAAAAAAAAAATCCTTACAGGTGGAACACGGCTATTGAGTTACTATGCACCACAAGCTACACCTGTACTTTTAAAGTGAAATGGAATGGAATTACTTCCAGTGTACTATTGGATGGGATCAGTTTTGTAGTATGTATGATTGTGCATATTGTAGGAGCAAAATATGCTATAAAGTGGGTGGCAAACATGGCACACAAAGAGTTTAAACTAAACCCCTTTGCAAGACTTGAACCCAGGATCTTGCTGATAAGAAGTCCAGAGTTTTATCCAGTTTACCACAGTGCTCTCCCTGGAAGTGCTCTGTTCAGTTAACCCTTTCTGTACCAGGCACTTTGGACACTGTATTTTCTCTGTCTAGAGGAATGACATTTGAAGCACACACATTCACAGGGTTAAGAATCCACACTTTGTTTACGTGGACTGCACCATTACAAAAGGAAGGCATGCATCACAATATTTTTTGTTGACACATTTTTGGAAAAAAGAAGAACAATATTAAATCAACCTTTTTCTCAATTCTTGCGGAACAAATGCACAAAAGAACCTTTCATTGTGCACCGTACAGTGTAATTGAGTGGAGTTGACTGTTGTGTATACAGCACTGGTTTTGCTGTGTGTCCCTACTTCCCTGTAACAGGTATGGGCTTGATTTAATTTATTTCCATCTAATTATTGGGGGGGGGGGGGAACTGGACAAAGCTGTGTACAGATGTACAACTGTATTATCCACCCAAAGGAGAAGGGGAAAAAAAGAAATGCATATACAATTGTATTTGTTGGCTGCATGTGGGGAAAGCTTTACCAAGATGAAACCAGACTAATGTACAAATTCAATGCACTATGCTCTCTATGTACAGCAGTCAGGAGTATGCAGGGTTGCATAGTGTACCGGTGTAATGGGATGGAATGTTCAGGTTCATGTAAACACAACATGAATGTCTATATATGGGCTTACGCAAACATCTCGCTGGGTGAGACTCTCCTATGCTGACCACGGTAGCTTCATTTTGATAGAGAAGGATTTCAAAAAAAAAAAAAATAGTAGGGACAGTTAATAATTCTAATCTCTATTCGATTATAAAATCGTTTACATGTAGTAGCAGCACATCAGTGCCATTTGATTAAAAGCACCCAATGTGTGTGAGCCAATTGGCGAACACAGTAAGAGTGTCCAGATAGTGAAAGTGATGATGATGGTGGTAGTGGTGTTGGTATTTCTACACTAGTGCAGGGTGGGGGGGGGGGGTCCAAAGGGTTGAGGAGTTTATACAGTGCTAGTAGTGCACCACAAAGAGGGTTACTACGTACTGCAGGTGCACCAACTGTGTGATAATTCAAGGATGATTTTAGTACAAGGGGGAAGGAACCTGTTGCAATCTACAGAAGATAACTAGGGAGAGTGGGGGAAGGGTGTGGATCCAACACCCTCTGCCTCACCCTTTGTGTCTCTCTCACTCAACTCTGCACCTGCTACTGAGCTGGTGATGCTAGTCTACAGCGTGTACCTAATTCAGACCCAATGAATGTTTGATTTCACTCCAATTGCATTGATTAGACAGAGAGATTCTAGAAACACACACACACACACACACACATACATATATGTACACACAATGGTTAAAAGAATGAAAGGGAGAGGAAAGTTGAAATACAAAATGTGAGGGAGAGAAGGTACAGGGTGAGAGGGATACATTTTAGAATGACACTGCTCTCAAAGCAAAGTGATTTAATATCTTCCATAGAATAGATATGGCAGCATGTATGCTATGTGTTTGAAGTTGGCTATGTTCATATTTAAGGTATAAAATGTAAATCTACTGTCTGTGTCTGAGCAGTGCAGACTAGGCTTCACTATATGACAGTTGGAGTCATAGTAGAAATAGATTAATGAATATGTATCAAACAGCAGCAAATTAATTTATTGATGAGTACAACAAGAGCCTGCCCTTGCTAGCTCTGTGCATTACCTTCTGTCGATGCAGACATCATGCTCGGTAATTTACTCAGTTGGATTGCAATCTGTTAAATTGACCGTGGCTGTGGAAATCTTCTGTACTCTCTGCTTCTGACTCATGTATGTGGACATTTGTGCGAAGCTAGTCAAACTGAGAATGATTTAATACAAATTTTGTGCCACCTTATCAAAGAAATTTCAGTGGAACTAGCAAAATTTATTAAATCTACTTAAGCTTGGACAGAAATTTACAAAAAATGAACATTTTTAGAGAGGCCAAAACTGGAGTATCTGTATATTTGAAAAATGTGTTGCCAATAAAATAAAGAATAAATTCCAAGTTTGGCAATTTAAAGGGGCTTTGAAAAGTTTTGCATCAAACAACAAATTAGCATAAAATCAGCAACAATGGCTTCAAGTACAAAATCATTTTAGTGTACATGCACCTTGTACACAATTATTGTTCAGCTCTGTACTTTACCAAACACTGAGAAGGATAATAGTGAAAGCTGTGATTAAAAAAAAAAAAAAAAAACAAACAAACACAGCACTATGGATGACAGAAATATGGTTTGTATGGCTTTAAAGTTTAATGTTCTTTTGAATGTATTTCAGACTCAGATTAAGGCTAGATTGTGTAATGCATGGTCTAAGTTTTTGGTGTGCATATGGGGGAGGGGACGGGATGACAGGCAAGGGATATGAGAGGTGAGAAAAAGGAAGAAGGAGAATAAGAATATGACAAAGAAGATTGGTGTTGGAGGAGGAAAATGAGGTTAGAGAGGTAGTATAAAATGGAAGGAAGAGAAGATAACCCCAGACTGACAGCCCCCTGGAGATCAAAAGTGAAATGCCGCCATTACCCTAGTCCCCTCTAAAGGTGAATCGTCTGTACTCCACAGCGTGCAGTGAGCTCGTCAGAGTCGTTGGCCGACACAGTCAGGTGTAGCGTATTGACAGTGTGGGTGAAAAAAAGTGCACTGTGCAGGCTTTTGTGGCGCATTTGTCTTCGCTCGACACGCCTCCACCCCCTCCGATGCATTTGCGTAATTAGCTCGCGGCAAAATGCGTGCAGCAGCAGCCGCTAATGAAAATACTCTGCAGCCAGCCAATCTGTGTAGGCTCCATGGCTGTGGAGAGGGTTGTGGTGCCATCACAGCTGTGTGCGTTTTTGAATCCAGGCATACTAGAGTTTACAGGGACCTCATATAGAGTAGTGACATTGATCACTGTATTGGGCTTCATAGTGACGAAGGGTCATCTAGAAATCGACCCTGTGACTAAAAATTGAATGGTAAAGGGGGGGGGGGGGATCAAATTAGTTGTCTTGTGCAGGATATCACATATTGACATTATTAAGACATCAGCCAGAATCTTTTGGTGATACAATTTGTCAATTAAAGGATGACCTCACTTTACTATATTCAATGAGCAAAATGACTTTGGGATACTAGGCTCCAGCTTTTGCAACTGGAAGACAGTGAAAAAATGACTGTGGGGACCAAGGATTTGGGTTGTTTAGAGATAATATCTGCGTAACATGTTGTCACCTGATATAGAAATTAGGCCTACATTTGTACATGTAGTGAAATTACAGTATTTTGTTGTTACAATGTATGCAGTGAAATTATTTTGTGAAATCAATTTTTTTTTTGTAATTTACAAAGAAGTTGAAGGACTCAAAGAAAAATTGTTCAAAGTGGGTGGCTTAAAACACAGTTGCAGCTTTTGTCTAAAAACTAAAAGCTCTGTAAATTCATGAATAGACCTAGAACCAATTATTTCCTCTGATTTTGTAATTTGGAGAAATTCCTAAGGTTCCTTTTGAACCAGCAAAATTCAAAGCAAGATAGCTAAATATCCGAGACTGAAAACCAAATTCAGTATCCATTATTAAAGAATGCTGTATGCCTTCACTGTACAACACAAACCATTTGTGCATTCATGAAGCTATGTCTAGTTTATAAAGCTTTATGTTAAATGGCATACTAGTGAAAGTAAAGTGAAGTTTTCAGGAGTCATAACTGTCAAGTAGTGACAATTATCATGAAAGGACTTGAAAGGAAAGAACAAGCCTTGTCAGTGGCACTATTTGCATTTGATGGAAATTATAAGCAGAGTGACAGTCGTCAGTAAACCATGTTATCACCACACACTCGGGCACTAAGCATCTTGGGGAAAAGTTCCGTTGGTATTCGGTTGTGTCACAAACACACGTTATGCAGGAGAGAAAACAAGTTTTCTTTTTTCTCGGTTTTTCTCGACTCACTTTTCGTCTCCGTACTCTGGAAAAAAGTTCCATGCCTATCCTTGAGGTTGTGCACGCTTCTGTGAGCAAATGCCATGGCACACTGCAGTTGATTAGAGGCAAGGCACTGCATTGATTATTGCTCTTATTATCATTCTGTGTGTGAGTGTGTTGCTTTTTTTTTTCCAGCTCGAGGCATGTAATTAGAATTGTGTGTATCTCCGTCATTTGACATGGCAAAAATCTGCGTGACAATTAGCTGTTATTGCATTGTAATCAGAGGAAATATGAAGGGGGGGGGGGGCTGTGGAGTGTGTAATAGAGTAGACATTTGATCCCTATTTGTTCAATACTCATAACATAATATTATACTGAATGTTAGAATGCACTACGGTATACAAGCAAGCATTGTATGGTCATTATGCACTGTACTCATACAGTGGGTATATAATTTGTGACTCCTAGGTGCCATTAATTTTTTTCTTTATTTTTCATGATATTACCAGGATTTCCCTCCACTGTCGTTGTTATTGATTGCCCTTTGAGATTAATGTCTTGCGTGTTTTCCTTAAAATGGTATTCATGATACAGCCCGTACATGTACATGTGCAGGAAATAATTTCTTGTGAATTTTGAATTCCTAATGATAGCAGAGATACTAGTAGTAAAGCATAAAATTAGTGACCAATTGCTGAGAGGCCATTGAGATGCTGACATTGTTGCATTAATTATCTACAACTTTAATTTCATTTTTTTATTTTATGCATCATGTGACAAAATTCATTGTTTTGTTCAAATCATGAGAATTTGTATAATGCCAATTACTTCATCATAAATTTTCTTGTCATTGACATTATGTACAGTATAAAGATGTCTGAATACCTACTTTTGTATGACAGTTGTATAGTTTGTCATCTGATATGGCATGAACGTTCGTATTTAATCCCTGCATAGTGACTTAAATCTTGATCGCATCCAGGAAAAAGTGTTAAGTCGTCCAGATTACGTCCCACCACTTTATCAGATTCATTCGAGGGTGGATCAGGCTTTAGTCAGGGAGTGACTTCCTTTATAGTTCGTCGAGTTCGATGGGAAGAAAGAGAGAGAGAAACATATAGACAGCAAAGGAGAGAGAAACATATAGACTGTGAAGGAGAGAGAATATATAGACAGCAAAGGAGAGAGAAACAATCAGACAGTAAAAGAGAGAGAAACATACACCCATAGACAGCAAAGGAGAGAGAAACATAGACAGGAGAGAGAAACATATAGACAGCAAAGCAGAGAGAAACATAGGCAGCAAAGGAGAGAGAAACATAGGCAGCAAAGGAGAGAGAAACATATAGACAGCAAAGCAGAGAGAAACATAGGCAGCAAAGGAGAGAGAAAGATATAGACAGCAAAGCAGAGAGAAACATATAGACTGCGAAGGAGAGAGAAACATATAGACAGTGAAGGAGAGAGAAACATATAGACAGCGAAGGAGAGAGAAACATATAGACAGCAAAGGAGAGAGAATGTATAGACAGCAAAGCAGAGAGAAACATATAGACTGCGAAGGAGAGAGAAACATATAGACAGTGAAGGAGAGAGAAACATATAGGGCCCATTCTCAGTAAAAGTGTGCAAATACGGAATTTTGGTGTCGCCGACATTCCATGACAGTTTGTGGTTCCCTGAAACCTATTAGATACTATCTAAATGTTTATAATATATCACGAGGACATTATTTGTTAAAAATAAACACGATCAAATGCGGTTGTCTGCCTTTTTGTATAAAATTTTGCTGTTAAACTTCGTAAAGACCCCCAAAACGCAGTGTCGCCGGCTATTTTAGAATTATGTTTTATTGCTCCTCTCCGTCCACAAACACACTTTCCAAATATCATTTGCATGGACGATGAGCATATCATATGTGCTAATCACAGTACTCGAAAAGTTCCAAAATTTGTATTGACTTCTTTTTTATAGCCTTTTGAAACCTGTCGCCAAATTCACCGCCAGATACGTTACCAGTTTCTTTAGTGTTACAGCATTGCGAAAATAACAAGACTATGCAATGACCCTGTGTATATGAAACCCTGAGGATATACCTCATACATTGCAATTACTTAGATTTTTTTTGTGCGACAGCTTTTTATTGAGAATACGGTACAATGTTTGAAATATCGGTTTTCTACATTTTTATTTATACAGATACGTTACATACATTTCACGCCATCCACTGCGACAGATATTGCAATGTCAGACAAATTGTATATTCCACAATACTCCTCGGAATGACACATCGATTCAACATTAAAGTTCAGTACAAGTGAGAAATATTCGGTAGATATCGCTCTCATAATAACATGATCGACCATATACGTTACCACAGATACGTTACCCCAGATAAGTGACCGAATTTTGCTCATTGGTCTTGTGCTTCCAGGGGATCAAATCTGGTCAAAATTCATCCCTACACATTACATGCTTCGTTTTGTTGGACCTCAGGATTATATTCTTACACCAAAAGGACAGGGAGGTGAAAAAGAGCAACACTTCCACATGATTTTTCTTCTGCGTCAGTGTCTCACAACTTAATGCCAAGTTTTCCGACAGATACGTTACCACATAATCAAAATGCTGAAAAAAAATTGTAAATGTTTTGACAAACAAATCGTTGTGTGCTCACAAACTCAAAAGTTCTATTCTATAAAACCCAGCCACTTTCATATTCTATGCAACAACTTTTAACGTTTATTTTACAAGACGAAGCTATGATTCAGCATATCAGTTTTTTGCTTTTCAGATTTAGCAGATACGTTACGTATTATTTAGGGCACCCACGGTGACAAATAATGTTATGTAAAACAAAGTGTTCATAAAACAATTCTGCATAGAATGACGTTTCCATAAAAAAATCAAAGTTATGTTCAAATGAAGAATATTCAGTAGAAATTGCTCTGTAACTTCACCGACAGATTCATTTACGGTACGCCAGATAAGTTACCAAACTTTGAAAGAGTAAAAAGTAGTTTATGAAAAGCTTCTGAGAAAAGTTTCAGTGTTCTACATATTTATTCTAGTGTTTTTCAACACAATTATGAAGAACTACTCAAGATTCGTTGATAAGTTGAACAATTATTTATTCATTTTCATTAAAAGGGGTGAGCCAAATACGTTACCATAGATCAAACAACTTTTTAGTATATCGAGTTCATAGAGACTGTACCTACTTCCTTCTAAGTGCCTGCAAAAATATATTTTTTAAAGCTTATTTGCATTATCCATCAAAACTTAATGAATATTTATAGTCAGATGGATAAATACATTCAGACGTAAGATGAGAATATTCTGTGAATGAAAAACTCAGCTCTCACATTTAGGGCTCTTTTCCACTACATTTCACAGTTTAAATATTACATACAATGTTTAAAATGGTTAATTTGGGCTTACATCATTCATTTTTACATCAATTCATAAGGTAAATAATTAAACAGGTGATATTTATTACTTCATACACAACTAAAATTATTAGTAATGTTTTACCAGATACGTTACCAAAGGCAATTCGATGTTTTTCAATAGTTATTTCCCTGGGAGAGCAATTCATATTTGTTTCCTGTGCAAATTCCAGATCGGATCGCTCCCTTTGCATGATTTGTGGCATTCGAAACTTTATTTGTAAGCGAAGTTTGTTAAAAATACAAAGTGAATCTTAAGGTTATATTTCATTTCAGCAAAAAACATATTTCAACCTACCACACAGAAATAATTTCTACCAATTAGCAAGGGATGACAACGTCTTTACCTCTTGAAAAAACCCAATATCTTTAGGGGGACAGATGTCTTTTCCTGAACAGAAATTGGATCAAAACAATGAATTTAATTCAAAGTTAGGAGTCCATTACAACATGTAAATTTGCGGTAACGTATCTGATTGGCGATCAAAAATCATATATGATGCTCTATTTCAATTCATTTTAACTCAATGAATGACCAGCATTTAGAATGTTCCACTTTTTGTTTCGTATTTGACCGGTTTTGAAGTTACCTAAAACACATCTTTGAATGTATTACTTTGTGGTTGATTTTTCGGTTCTACTCACATGGAATTGAACGCTTAATCTGAGAATGGCCCTTAGACAGCCAAGAAGAGAGAAACTTAGACAGCAGAGGAGAGAGAATATAATAGACAGCAAAGGATAGAGAAACATATAGACAGCAAAGGAGGGAGAAACATATAGACAGCAAAGGAGAGAGAAACATATAGACTGCGAAGGAGAGAGAATATATAGACAGCAAAGGAGAGAGAAACAATCAGACAGTAAAAGAGAGAGAAACATACACCCATAGACAGCAAAGGAGAGAGAAACATAGACAGCAAAGGAGAGAGAAACATATAGACAGCAAAGCAGAGAGAAACATATAGACTGCGAAGGAGAGAGAAACATATAGACAGTGAAGGAGAGAGAAACATATAGACAGCCAAGAAGAGAGAAACATAGACAGCAGAGGAGAGAGAATATATAGACAGCAAAGTATAGAGAAACATACAATATTGTATAGACAGCAAAGGAGGGAGAAACATATAGACAGCGAAGGAGAGAGTATATATAGACGGCAAAGGAGAGAGAAACATGATATAGACAGCGAAAGAGAGAAAAACATATAGACAGCGAAGGAGAGAGAAACATAGACAGCGAAGGAGAGAGGGAGAGAGAGGAAGGAAGAGAAAAAGAGGTAAGAATGAGAGAGGAAGAGAGAAGGGGGAGGTGGCTGATTGTGTCGGATCAGTGATCTAGCACGAGGGTAGTAAGAACTGACAAGAGAAACGGAATGAGTCGTCAATGGAAAGGGGTGTGAACTGATCGTAAAGGGATTGAGATATCAGTGCTTAAACTCACTGAATTAGAGAGAGAGGGCGGGGGTGGGAGGGGGCAGGTGAGAGAGTGAATTGCACAGTGAAAGAGTAAAGGAATTATAATAGGATAAATGTATGTCGTACCTGGTGAACGCTCAGAAATCCAATCAGTTGTCAATGCAGCACTAGAAAGCTGCCAGAGTACATGATGTGATTCTGTGTAAATCCCATTATGATAATCATGCATTCATTTTCATTCGCGTGAATGGTGCGTGCCCATGAAGCTCCTGCCATAGAAGTGATTTCTTACCACTAGTTCATGGGTGTGATGCACACCAATGAAATAAGAGGGTGGTGGTTGGGATGAAATTTCACCCCTCTTCAGAAACTTGAGTATTCTACTGCTCAAAGATATCAACAAGGGAAATGCTATGTACCTGGCAAACTACAGTATATCACTCAATAGATTTAGTTTTTTGTTTTTATTTTTGTCTTTTGTCTTTTTTTGGGGGGGGGGTGGCAAACTACCTTCAGTATATCACTCAATGGATTTTGTTTTTTGTATTTGTTTGTCTGTTTTTGTTTTTGTTTTTTTTATTGGGGGGGCGGCGGCAAATTACCTTCAGTATATCAGTCAATAGATTATGTTTTTGTTTTTGTCTTTGTTTTTGTCTTTTTTTTGGGGGGGGGGGGGGCGGGGGGTGGGGGAGGATTAAAACTATGTGTACCCTCCAGGTTCCCACTATTCTACTTGTATATCCGATCTTGACGAAATGGTAGACTGCTACAACTTGATTGAAGTTTTCATGTTTCAATGCTTCACTCTCTAATTCCTCTATCTAATTGTGTGTGTTGGGAGGGGAGAGGAGAGAAGGAATTTTGCAAGTTATCACCACATAATAGCTGATGCTTTTGGATTCTTTAACCCACTGAAGACTAGTCAAAGTACATTGGGCAGGTGTCTCTGGGAAGCATAATTGAGCAAAAACAGCTAGTCCTCAGTGGGTTAAACCTAAAGATAAAACACAATGTAGTAAACATTTAACCAAGTCTTGAGGGACTTTCTCCAATCAAATATTTGTATTTTTAATAGCAAGATGAGGTATGTACATAAAGTCTGTAGACTTGGATGGTAAAATGCCATCCAAGACACATCTTTAATAGGGTAGTGTGACATCGAAACTGTAAAGGCTAGAACAAGTGCGAGCAGCTTTGCAGTAGTACCGGCAGAATCAACACGTGGCATTCAACAAGTTGATTGCATTGACCACGAATCACGCCATTCTGTCTTGGTCTTGATGAATGCTGCCGCGGTTTAATCGGTGGAACGACAAGTGGGCAAACTTCATCAGCGGACCGCGGCGCTTCCAAGTCAGCGCCACCCGATGGATGACAGCTAGCAACCACTATCGACAGCAGCCGCTTCTCTCTCTCACGTAATATAGCCGAAATATCCCGTCTCGTCTGCAATTAACCAAGACACTGTACATTGACTTCCATCAACTTCTAGCACCTTTGTGGCCTTACATTATATCCCCTTCCCCTTCTGCTCCAGTGTGCCTACATGTACCCATGATTTAGTTTATGTTGTCATATTCTATAATATTTTCGTTCTGATAACATAATCTTTTTCTCTTTTTTTTTTTTTGCCGGGGGGGGGGGGGGACTGATTATCAAAGCAGATCAAATAAAGATGCAATTCAGTGACAGAAATTTGCTTAATGTAAAATTTAATAAGAACATGTAGTACATATTTCATTGTCCCCAGTGAAATGCAATGCTACTGTATCACTGAATTTGCCAAACAAGTCTCTAATAGAAGATGTGTACAATATTCACAAAATGGAGTATGACTTGATACAAATTTTTAATAACATCAAATCTAGGGTGCAAACACGTGATAATGAAAAGGCAAATGACTCCAAGAATGTTTGTCAGTGAAAGGTATAGTGTAGAGTACATTTTACAGTCAGAATGACAATTTTGATGACGTACAATGTGTACACATGCTAGTGCTTATGATTCATTTTTTTTTGTTTTTTTTTTAATATTTGGTGGTATACAGCATAAGATTCGCAAGGCATCTTCTCTTCATTTTGTTTTGTATTTTAAACCAAACATTGGGTCTATATCAATGTTAACTCAGGATTGCATCAACATTCAACCAGTCATAATTACAATTACATGCAGTTGATCATTGTGAGGCATGAATATAATGGATAAGCATGGTCAGACTTTAATACAATCTACGATGTACAGTATATATTGTACATTATTGCTGCCATGGAGGTAACAATTCTCTCCGAGGGAGAGGTTGTTTTTTTCAACTGATCAAGGTTAAGAGGTGAGCTCATCCTAAAGATGCAGACTAATATTTCATGTGTCATAAAGTGTATATGCAAAAATGACAGTTACAAAGAAATACTCTATCCCACAATACAGAATTATCATAATTGAAAGAAAATATACACAGAATTGAGGGAGAAATACTGTTATTGAAACTACACATTCCCTGAATTTGTACTAACATACAATGTAATGGTATTTGATTCCACATGCCTTCTAGAAATTATACAAACTGTGTGAGAAGTATTAATAGCTCTTATATGCTCTGCAAATTTCTTCCCGATACAACCGTGTGAAGCAGGGAGATCTTGTAGTATTAAAGGTCTCGCAGGTGAAATCTCTGGGTAAAATGCAGAATGGCTTTTCAGTAATGTTACCCTTGAACCATCACTCTTTTAAAAATCCTGGGGGCTCCTGGGAACTCGCAGGTAAAGCATCTGTGTCAAAGGCGTTGCAGTCAAACTCCCCTGTGAAAAGCAGCAGGCCAGCATGCCAACAAGGTTCAATAGTATGCAAGTTACCAACGTTTGGAGTATTCCCTTTATAATATAAAGTCTACTTCAACTGCAGAAGAGCAGATGAGATAAATTCAGCTGAGGACTCATCCGCTAAGTATGAAAGAAAATTTTCCGGGGTATTCCCCATTTGATCCCAGGAAGAATCTCCCGGATGATCCCCTGGGTGACTGGCATGAAAGGCGGCATTGATCATGTGTCTTTTTTTTTTTCATTTTGGGAGCAGAATGTCATAATGCAGAATTCTTTTCATATTTTCTCAATAATGCATTCTTACTGCTATGACATCACAAATTCTTCTAGCCTTATTATCCAGCAGTGACAGCTCACAGATAAATCAATCAAGATTTTAAGAATTCTGAACTTTTGAATGGATTATCCTATTTCCCTCAATCTTTCCTGACAATAACATGTTCTGCTATTATGTTTGCATTTACTTCATGAATCCATACCATGTAAGATTTGGATGGATTCCTCTTTTAAGGGGATGGTAAGGTATTGGTGGAGATCAGGATTGAACTTTGAACTGTATGCGATATACATGTACTTGGAAACCACTTTATATATGAAATGTTACAGAGTGCACCATTCTTAGAGGAATTCAAAGTTTATTTTGATGAAAATCGGTTTTGGAATGGCTGAGAAATTCAAAAACAAGGTTAAACAAAGTGATCCTAATAAAAGGTGGGACCCACCTCTTACTACAACCATTTTGTATCCCAAATTGTATCCTCTTATATCCCGTTTATGCTGCTAGCGGGTTTCAGAGCCTCCTCGAGGAGGTTCGAAAGCCCACTCTGAAAAAGCAGCCTCTTGTCTGTTTAATACTGCTCGCCAAAAGCAGACCCTAGCAGGCCCTAGCAGGCCCAATCTTCTCCTGTCCTCTGATTTATGGCGCGGGCTTTTGAGTGACAGTGTGCAAGTTGAAAGGCTTTCTGCAGCGAGGACTGGTTGAGATGGCTGGGTTGTTTATGTAAGCAGGTGATGACCTTCAGCAATTACATTGTACCTCCGGGTCGGCCAAAGAGCGGCTTCTCGAACTCCCTTTGCGTTTATACTGCAGTCGGACCTCCTCGAGCCTGCTATAGCGGGTTCTGAAACCCCCCCCCCCCCCCCATAGGAGGTTTCAGAACCCGACCCGACCAGACCCGATCGGATCGCCTTTTCTGAATTCTGTCTGTTTATACTGAGCTGAAAGCCTGCTCGAAGCGGCTACAGGGGGTTTCAGAACCCCCTTTTTCCTTAGTATAAACGGGGTATTAGAGTGCTCTTTCTATATTGTATTTCAGAAGATGTTTCTCGTTGTCTAAAAAAATTATCATTAAACACATTGGAAACCTGAAGCCCCATCTCAAATGAAACTGTACGATCCCTTTAAAGTCTATGTTATGATTATAGGCTACTTAATGTGAAAACTGAAAATTGAATCAAATTGATAGAAAACCTCATGGACAAGCCAATAGTTTTCATGATATCCTGGTAAAAAATGGATTGACACACAATAAATCGTCAAAAACATCAGAATACATGAATATCCTTTTAAATCATTGCAGCTCTCAGCTGGTTTTGACATTGCTGAAGCACTGCAGTTCTGGAAGAGATTTTAAAGAATAGTGAATTAGGACATGTTCAACTCATTGAAGCACTGTTCTGCATTTTTAGATGTAATGCACAGGTCAGATGGTTTGTGATAGGAAGCAAAATGTGGATACGATGCCGTGCATGTCAAAAGGCTAGAATTCTTCAGGCAGCGTGATGAATTATGCATACGTGTGTATTTTTGGCACACGGTGACGACAAGGTCGCTGCTTTGTCCGCGCCCCGACAGAGATGTCCATCTCGTGTTTCACGTGTGGAGGACAGCAAACAGTGGATGTTTGAGGATGCGGCTCCGACAAGCACACGCAAATCAGCGGCGTGCGATGAGCGTATTAAGCAAACTGTCAAGACAGGCGTCGAGTGCCGCGAAATGCAAACACGGGTCTTTGCAGAGGGTACGACGCTCAGTTGTGAAACCAACAAGAATATTGAGAATATGTGTTTGTCAGCTTCATCTGATTAATATGGGACATATCAATCACATGAAATTGCTAGTGTGTATTTTGAAAATCAATGTTGTGATACTGTTATTGACATCAATTAAAGTTCTGGAGATACACATGTAACATTTGATATGTTTGATTTTATATTTTGTTTCTACTGTAGGTGACTAAACTTCAATTACATGGATGATTTCATCTTAATTCAACTTTTTGACTCAGAAATCAAAGAAGAGACAAACTGGTCAAAAGTTGTAATTGGTAGAAAGGCAGAGCATGGGATTAATACATTGTGCATTATGTACTATGAATAGAGAAACAATAACTTGAAGACAGAGTCTTCTCTAACATATCTTAAAGTCATCGATCGATGTCATCAAAAGTGAAAAGGAACTGTACATGTATGAAAGGAACTTTCAATAGGGAGATGCAGTTATTTGCAGGAGAAATAGAATATACTATGCAGGTAAATAATAGATAGATAGATAGATAGATAGATAGATAGATAGATAGATAGATAGATAGATAGATAGATAGATAGAGAGTGTGAGAGAGGGAGAGGATATGTTATATATATGAATAAATATATTCACACGAAGATAGAGATTTTAAAAAGTAGATAGAATAGGAAAGGAAAGAAGTACAATGTACTGTATACACACAGTTAAAAAGGAGTGAGCTCGGATGACTCCAATTTGCGGGAAAGGAGCGAAGAATGATGAAAAAGGGAGAAAAAGATACAGATGATTTAAGGGAGATAGAGAGAAGAAAGAAAGAGATAGGAGAGAAAGAGAATAAAAGATATTGAAGACATATCGATGACAGAAAGACAGAAATAGAGCTGAAGGAGAGTCAGGAATGGGAAGGAAGGAAACTTAACATGCAGCAGTAAAAAGTATGTCGTACATGCTGGCATGCAGTAAAGGTGTCTACTTTAGACGTGATGCCCGACCCCTCGGGACAGCATCAACTCGATATAGCCTGGTATTTCCACTGCATAATGTACACAGAATGTACTTTGGGGGGAAGTAGTGGTCTCAGATCACACTTTGGATCACTTACGTTTATAGAATGCGTGTGCACATCATGCAACCTATCTACACAATTGGGCCAAATGAGCATCAAAGGGACTGTTTTTTGTTTGTTTGTTTGTCTTTTTTTTGTTTTGCTGAGAGGTACACATTTGAGAAACATGCAACAAGATTGAAGGGTGTGCATGTTTGTGGGGGGGGGGGGGTTGGGATGGGGTGGGCAGTTTGATTGCTAACTCTGATCGCAAGTGGACATTGACTCTCAAACGGGGTGATTTTGCTAGATACACATGTTGTCCATAGACACCTGCCCGAGTATACTCGGGACTAGTCATCAACGGATTAAATCTCGTGGGTATGTCAGAGTCTGAAATTGAAAACACATGATCATGTACGTTGTAGTATACCCTGTATTTGCTTCAGTGTGCTGTTAGAATCTGTGATCTAATGAGGACTGTGTTGTATATGAACACCCCCTCCCCCTCAAAAAAACCCCCAAAAAACAAAAAACCAACCCAAAACAAAACAAAACAAGACAAAAACAGAATGAAAACAGAAGGATTAATAATTCAAATGAGAGAGAGAGAGCCTGGAGGGGAAAAATCTACCTTCCTGTGACTGATGTGTGTAGTGTACTGACACACTGTTTTTGCAGCCTCCTGCGTTTGTCACATATTATCCAAGTTGGGTGCATAGAGCATCAGTTAACCTTTTGATCGCAGGAGTTGATGTACTGCATGTCAAATCTATGGTGAATTTCTGTAATGCAGAGCTCTGCATTTTGCTAAAGATACAGCTGCACTATACAGTCTCATTCTTCCACCTCCCCCCCCCCTCCCCACCACCACCACCAATTCCACTTCATCTACTGATGAGGGAACCTTTTTAATTTCTTCATAGTACTCATTGAACTGACACTTTCACTGCCCAGTAATTTCTGTACACAATGTTTTAACTCCAGTGCTTACCTAGGAATGATACTGTAAAACACGATATACAGTATTGGCGGCATGAAAATTTCGCGAATTGGAGCCAAGCCTTTCTCGCTGCATGAAATTTTCGCGAATTGCCACTGGCATCCAATGCATATTGTGTAGGCAAGAAGTTTCGCGCGCAATTTGATTTCGCGAATGTTGGTGCCCGTGAAATTAAAATACACACAAATATTCCTCATTTTACAGTATATTAGATAAGAACGTCAGCTACTGTTATTGTTTATAATTGGGTTTGTTTTGTAGTTATTCATTCTTTCATTCATCTATTCATTTGTTGCTACTTTAACCCGTTGAGGACGAGCCCGAGTATACTCCAGCAGGTGTCTATGGGAAATGCATGTTGTAGCAAAATCAGTCCGTCCTCAATGGGTTAATGATAAAACATATCTGCATGCATAGAGATGTTGCAACAATATGAACATATGACATGATATTATGAAAGATAAAACAAAGTTATAGTAAAGCCCCCGTCACACTACAGCGTATAAATCAGCGAATGCCTAGCGGATGGGCAAAATTTGGCAAAGTCCAGATACGCTCGAATCCGCAAGCAAAACGTCGTTTTCGAACGTTCGCCTAACGAATGATGAGCATATGCTAACCGTGTTACGAGCGGATTAAGTAGCGAATGAAAGCGAATGCGTACAGTCCGTCCAGCGGATGCCGAGCGGACAAAGCGAATGAGGAGCGAATGCCCAACATATGCAGAGCGATACTGCGGCAGTCACGTGACGGATCTCGACTGACGCACATTTTCCCAAATCATTTTGAGTAGTGACAGTGTCAAGTAACGTTGTGATTGTGAGAATGGCCCCCAAAAGAAGGAAGGAGAAGTCACCACCAGGTGCTGCTGATGTCATTACCCTCGACAGTCCTCAAGATTCCTGTGTTCCTTCTGATGATCACGTTGACGATGATGTGGGGAGTCCAACATCCTCCATTACGTCTGGTGCCTCCAACTGTTCCTAGCCTGGACCTTCAGCGAAAAAAAAAAGCCAGAGGCAAACGCCGGGACTTTAATATCCCGGAAGTTCGATGAGAAGCTGATTATACAACCTGAACTGCCCTCGTCTTCGGATCCAGGCCCTGGTCCACATCGTTCTTCGATGTTTTCCTCTCCTCCGTTTTCTCTTGTCTTGGATGTATTTGGCGATTGCCAGCTGGTTTAGGTCATGCTCATGTTGATGAACAGCTAGAAGATATTGCATCTGAAATCTCTGAGCGTCCTCCATTTCTGATGACCAACTGATAAATGCTACTGGTCTGTGCTGTCCAGATTTGCTGTGCGAATTTTGGACGAACGGCGAACGAATGAGAAGCGAACGCAGAGCGACCACAACTTTCGATCAGCGGGCGCTAAGCGACCACAAAGCGTATTGTCATTCCGTTCGTCATCCGCTCAAGATTTTGGACATGTCCAAAATCAAAATTTGTCTCCGGCGGATCTCTGCGAATCGCTGCGAACAGCTAGCGGATACAGCGAACGCCAAGCGGGTCACGAACGATGAGCAGCGGATGTGAGCGTATCTCCAAATTTTCGGATCCGCTGGGCATTCGTTGGCTAGATACGCTCTAGTGTGACGGGGGCTTAAAGAAGCTAATGAGAGGGCAATTGACCTTCAATTGTTGATGATATAATGATGGTAATGATGGTAATGATGATAATAGTGATGATGATAATGGCAATTAAAACATTTTAAAACAGGACAAATTTCCATTCAGCCAATTTTCTTTCACATTTACAACAATGTAACAGATGTACATGTCAGTGATAAATGCAAAGTACATTACCTATTAAATGTGATCATGCTAGTGTGTACTGTGTACGATATGTGCAACAACAAGAACAACATAAAAAAAAAGCAAAAACCAAAGAGCATCTGAATACCACCTGATATCCTTCATGTCTCCCTTGTTCTGACAGAGCACAGTGCAAGTGACCTTTGACCGGATCAAACCAGGGGGCACGCCACCACAGTTCCAGAATGTTCAGGCTGTTGCAGGTCCAAAAGATCACTTGGTAAGCCCACTATGATTTCCTTGGGTATTTCTTCACTAAATTCTGTAATTATTTGGACTATTTATTTTCTTTCCAATTATGTAACATTTTGATAAATTTAGATATTTTTATTTATTAACGTATTGAGATATTCATATGTGCACATTAGTGTAATACTTTATTGACAGAAATAATTATTTCTTCTTGTATTCCATTCACTCATTTATTTTCATTAAAAGTATAAGTTCAAAGAAAAGTTCAAATAATACTTCTTTGATTCCTCAAGTGGTAATCTGCAGAATGACAACGACAACCACTGCCGTAATGTTAGCATGATGGTCGGCTTTTTATAGTTCAGAGTGTGAAATGGTGCAATTATGCCTCATATAATGCATGAATTCTTTAATTTTGCCCTGCACACGAGTCTTGTACACAACAAAATAACCATGCAATGCCAGTATTAGGTGCTTGTTGTAGTTATTCATGCACTCATTTTATGTATTCATTATCTCTTTTCTATTAAGTGAATGTGTTCTACATTCCAAAGTCCAAAAGAAAAATTATTAAAAGAGTACAGACTTCGTAAAATGTATTACAGCATGTGTTGCTTGCTGCATGAATTGAAAAGAGCCAAAACTGTACCTTTTTGTTATTTTGAAGAGTTGCCTGTGATGTATAGAGGAGCATCATGTTGCATGCATTGAATGTTCAATAAGCATTGCAGAAATGTAGCCATACATATTTGTATGCAGATCAGATGGTTTTCTCAGCAAAACACGGCAGCACATATTTTAAAAGCTCTTTTTTATTTTTTGAGATCCTTGAATGAACTGATCTCTGTGATCTTGTTTCTTTTTACACACAGCCGGTAGATGAAACTGAGTGTGCGGTGAGTTAAAATAGATGTGTCGCAGCTCCGGTGGAGGAACATATTAATATCTAGTACCATATTTGTAGTTTGACATTTAACACTTTCTTCATGAGTGACAGTCCGCCTGTATTATCAAGGCTCATTATTGCCATACTAAACTCACCTGTGAAGTTTTCATTGTGTGACATGTGTATCATGAGTATACTAACACAAGGTGTGTGTGGTTTATGTAGCTGTGCATCATTATATTCCCAGCCTATGCGGAGAGACTACATGTATATGAGTGTGGCATTGAAGCCATGATGTCATCCAAGTCTTCCCACGATATCATACTTTGCCCCTTTTTCTTTTTCTGTCTCCATTTCATAGATTAATAAAATTTAGTTGGCTGCTGCAAAGCAGGGTTCCCTAAAAATTAATAACTTCCTTTCCCGCCATGCGGGGCTCCCTCTAGGCAAGGACTGTCGGTCTGTCCCGTGTCTGAGGTGCATTGCCCCATGGGCGGACCGCGTGCCGCCTCCTGTTGATGTTCTTTTACAGAAGACAAACCAGTGTCTTTGCACTTCACTCCCTTCAGCTAGTCTTGGCATCAAAACTTTTGTTTAAATTTTCCTCCTTTTGGTGTCAAATTGTTTTCGTTCACTTGTTCAAGACTATAACCCCAGACTTGTCTACTTTTAGGGGCTGATTGTAAGAGTAGGCCTTACATTAATGCTGAAAATTCAGTCATTTGCTTTCCTTGGAAATGCATTCATTTTAATTTCCTTGAGGTAGCATAAAATGTAGGAGTCTGGTTCCATACAAATTGTCATACTCATGATGTTATTAATGCACATTGTAGCTGCCTAGTCTCAATGATTTAGCAGAACACACCCCCCATAAAAAACAAACAAACAAAAACAAAACAAAACAAAACAAAAAACAGAAAGAAGTAAAAAAAAAATGAAAAAATGAAAAGAAAAAGGACATCTATATTGATTTAAAGAAACAGCCTTTCCATATGTATCCAACACACAAAAATCTTTCTGACCACTCTTTGGAAGCACACTGATAATACTGATGCATACAATGTACATCAATATTGGCATCTATATTCAGTGAAAGTTACAGTGTATAGCTTCCTTGGCCTATGCTTATAACCACCTGGCATGGAATTGTTTAAAAAATAGTCCAGTAGATAATTCTAATTTTCATCATTCAATTGGTTGTTATTCATCATTTCTCAGACCGGGAAACACTTAACTAACCGTCTGTTGTTCTGTATACCCTGATTATTTCATTTTCATCATTATTGTTTTTGTCATTATTTCTAGCTTTGACAACTGTCAGCTGTTGTAATTGCTATCATGATTGTTATTTTCAATGGATTTTCAATAGTGAAGCCAAGTTTATATTTGAATAAATGTGCACTCATGAAAGAGAGTAGAATTAAAGAGATAGCTTTGTGGCATTGATGATAGAGGAGGACGGGAAAAAATGGAAAGAAATGAGGTTTATACATAGCTTGTAATCATGCGAATTGGTGGAAGAGTGCAAGTGTTCCTTGAACTATTCATAATAGTGCTTTACAATGTTTTGAAGCCTTCAGATGAATTTCAGCCAGACTCTCATTCTGGGAAAAGTTTCTCATTATTTAAGATTTTGAAGAAAAAAAAAAATGAAAAAGAAAAGAAAAAAAAAACAAAGGCAAAAAATCAGAGTTATTTCTTTTCCTGATACATTAGGACTCTGCCAAAATGTAATGGACATATAACTTCACAAACAATCTATGTGAAATGGAGAGATGTGAATTGCATCTCTAGGCTAAGTTTTGATTAAACTTGCTTTCTAGATTTGTTAGCTGTCCAATTATGACTCTTCTTTTTGACAATCTTAAAGAAAACTACAACTCTACAATCTGTCCAACCTGCATTGTGCAGAGGATGAAAATCAATGAGATTGTACCTCTCCCAGGGTAGCACTTCTAAAGTACTCTCGACCTTATTCATTGCTTCCTGTATTGGAATGAATAACCCTCTCTGCAGGGGGCTGATCCAGTCTTCACAGGGGTGCAACCCCAGCACCCCTGTGAAGCTCCCAGGTGCCTCCCAGGTGCCTCCCAGGTACCTTGTGTGATGCTGACACATGGCAGTGCTCTGCTTTATAATGAAGGTGGTGGTCCTCTGATGCCACCAATACAATGAAAATGTATGATCAAATGGGATTTGATCTGAACCATGCATAGCTATCACGTTCATGTTTACACACCACCATTTGACTGAAAGGGTATTCTTTTTTTTTTATCTACAGTATCTGTGCAG
The DNA here is from genome assembly GCF_964275005.1 of Diadema setosum. NCBI lineage: Eukaryota > Metazoa > Echinodermata > Echinoidea > Diadematoida > Diadematidae > Diadema > Diadema setosum. The sequence continues at coordinate 36,372,377 of NC_092690.1, read as the reverse complement.
TTTTAGTGCCGTGCATTGCTCAGTGGTGAGCTGGAGTAATACTCTTTAGTTTCATGATTATGGCGAATTGTTGTTGTTGTTTTTTCTAATGCCAGATGTGTTCCATAGTTTAGGTAAATCCCCTGCATTCCATAATAGTACTGTACTTGTTTGTGTGTTAACACAATACATGAAGAGTCAGGTATCTGCTTTCCAAGTACATATGTACATTGTAGGACATGCTGAATATAGTAAGCCATTTACATAAAGCACGGATTTTCTGTTAAATTTTCTGTCATTGTCATATTGCTATACAAGGCTTGTAGCTCTATGGATTGTCTTATTACTTCCTACATTGTATTTTATGTCCATGCAGTACCTCTTGATCTACACAGTTGCACTGATATGACCATGATCAAGATTTGTGTTCTTTACTACAATATGTTGATATCTGTATCAGGGTTGCCTTCATAATTAAGATGTCTAAACTTCATACATCCATGAAAACCATACAAACCATACAGTGTTTATTTGTGATTTCGTGTTACATAAGTATTAAAACCTATTTTTTCCCCTACACTTTAACATCTTAATTGATTGGGAAATGAGGACAGTCACCCTCTCCCAAGATTAGTGCTTCTAGAATAGATTAAATTAGCACAGCTAGAGTACTGAAGATTGAAGACGAGTGTTTGGCAGCCACAATTTTTAGAATTAATGAGACTGCCAGCAGCAGATGTGAATCGGTATTTAGTATAACCGTAGCTAATTCTTCTTAACAGCTTACACCAATCTGTCATTGAATAGCAAATCACAATTTGACAAAAAGAACCTCAAAGTTGTCTTAAAGCTCCTTGACAGACTTACATTGTAGTAGCACACATGGCCTTTTAGATGAGCTTGGTGAATTTTATGCTTGGCTTTCCAAATGTTTTCATAATGGGCAGACTTACACATATAAGTGTACCTGTTGGTATAGACTTTCAGCTGATCCAAAGCACGGTATGAAGAAAAAAGAACACATGATTTTTCATGGCATGAAACTTTGGCGAAATGCCACTGGCATTCAATGTATTTTGTAGAAAACCACAGCGACTGTGTTCATTTTACTGTCATGAATCTTGGCTCCTCGTAAAATTCATGCAAGTTTTTTTTTTTGTTCGCAAACATTTCTGGTTTTACAGCATGTTTTGGAAGTGTTCATTGAGGTTTCTTTAAAATATTCAAATTCTGGCAAGATGAGTATTGAAATGGTCTGTGGATCAAGACTAGCACATCTGGTGACATCCACTAGCTCACTCACATACAGCGTAACACACCAATCTGTTTCCAAGTTACTCAATGAAAGTATTGAATACTGTCTGGAGATTCCAATGACTTCCACATCTGTTCCTCCTCTGTACATCTCCATCTCATAAAATAGACCCTGGTAGCTTTTGAGGCTTTCAGACTTCTGAAAGAATTCATTTGTAAACATGTTTAGATATAATTCTCATGAAAGTATTAAGCATGAATCATGCCTTTTATAAACACCATTGTCTAATCATGTTTCCGGAATTTAGGCCCATGTTGCGAGTCTGGATGACTTTCTGTCCCCGCCGAAAGAGTTCGAGCAGGGGACTATGAAACGGGCTCCGTACGTGTGTGTGTCCGTGTGTCCGTCCGTGCGTCCGTGCGTCCGTGTGTCCGTCCGTGCGTCCGTCCGTGCGTCCGTGTGTGATCAAAATGTTCAAAATGCTACTCCTTCGCCATTTCTAACCCGATTTTGATTCTGTTTGCTTTATATGATAGCACTACATGGGAGCTTTGAAACTTCTATAAAGAATTTCAGTTGTGACCTTTGACCTTGACCTTTGACCTATATTGTACATTTTGCTTCAAAATGCTACTCCTTCGCCATTTCTAACCCGATTTTGATTCCGTTTGCTTTATATGATGGCACTACGTGAGGGCTTCAAAACTTCTACACAGAATTTTGACCTTTGACTTCTTTGACCTTTGACCTTGATTTTTTGCCTATATTGTACATTGGCTACAAAATGCTACTCCTTCGCCATTTCTAACCCGATTTCGATTCCGTTTGCTTTATATGATGGCACTAGGTGAGGGCTTCAAAACTTCTACACAGAATTTTGACCTTTGACTTCTTTGACCTTTGACCTTGATTTTTGACCTAAATTGTACATTTTGCTACAAAATGCTACTCCTTCGCCATTTGTAACCCGATTTCAATTCCGTTTGCTTTAAGTGATGGCACTTGGTGAGGGCTTCAAAACTTCTACACAGAATTTTGACCTTTGACTTCTTTGACCTCTGACCTTGATTTTTGACCTGTATTGTACATTTTGCTATTAAATGCTACTCCTTCGCCATTTCTAACCCGATTTCGATTCCGTTTGCTTTATGTGATGGCACTAGGTGAGGGCTTCAAAACTTCTACACAGAATTTTGTCCTTTGACTTCTTTGACCTTTGACCTTGATTTTTTACCTATATTGTACATTGGCTACAAAATGCTACTCCTTCGCCATTTCTAACCCGATTTCGATTCCGTTTGCTTTATGTGATGGCACTAGGTGAGGGCTTCAAAACTTCTACATAGAATTTTGACCTTTGACTTCTTTGACCTTTGACCTTGATCTTTTTACCTATATTGTACATTTTGCTACTAAATGCTACTTCCGGCGGGGACATATATTACGCACCGCGTAATTTCTACTTTTCCTTGTTAAAACTCTAGTGAACAATTAACAGAGTGGAGATCAGCTTGACTGTGCTTACACTTCCACCGCATATATGCTGATGCATCATGGGTATTTTTAAAGCGTATCAAGATGATCATTGAGCCATGGAGTCTGTGCACAGTTGGTGTGTGTAATGGGGTTATTGTTAAGGTCAGCGAGGAGACTTATTTTGGTGTCTTCAGTCCTGTAACTCATGACATGCTTAGATTAGATAGGGTGTACTGAAGGGTTTTAGAAGTGTGAAATCCCCCTCTGTCTGTTTACATGAGAAAAAACGGTGTGGATGATATGCTTGGCTGGTAGTCCAGAGAGGGACATTCTGGTACGCGTATTGAAAATATGAAAAGAGTTATTAGGTGTTAAAATTCCTGAAATTTGCAGATGTCTCTTGGATGGGATGATATTAAAAAGATTTTAAAAGGACCACGCACCCTTTCTCTGTTGAAGGATTATACATGTAGAAATGATATTGAATGAATGTTAGTACTGTGGGAATAGTTTGATTGAGTATTCCATGCACACTGTGTTATTGAAGTGTTGGCAATCATTTCATGATGAGGAGGATTAATAATGAAAGCATGTGGCAGTTTCATGATCGTTTACTATTGATGATTTGTGATGATATTTAATAATGGCAGTTTACATCTTCTGTAGCCATGGGTCTGATATGACACAATTAGTTTAAATGCAATCCATTCTGTGAGTTTAGTAATAATAGACATATAAAGCGGATCCAGAGGTGAGTGCCCCCCCCCCATTTCTTTTTTGTTAAAACAAGAGAAGTAAAAAGGGAAAAAAAAATGAAAGGGGCATGGGCGCCCCCCTTTAATTATCTTTGTCAGCCAAATAACTTTGCGTATCAGCCAATGAAACCTGAAAGTGGCATCAGTAACATTTCTATTGCTCCCCCCTTTCAAAATTCCTGGATCTGCCCCTGATAGACTATTCTAAAAACAAGTGCAAAAAAGGCCTTCATGATACATGTACTTATTCTACCTTACATGTACAATATGTATACAGGCTGTATGTGCTTCTCAGTATGTGTGACTGTTTGATGTCTTTTGGTGTATGCTATGTGTCAAAGACATTTATGGGATAAAATGTGCACAATCTATTGCCTTGATCTGAAATATCTTTGTGAATCCTGGCCATGTTTGATGTCTTTTGGTGTATGCTATGTGTCAAAGACATTTATGGGATAAAATGTGCACAATCTATTGCCTTGATCTGAAATATCTTTGTGAATCCTGGCCATGACTTTTAATGTTCAACTACTAAATGTGAGCCATTGTAAATACCAATGTGAGAACATATTTTGCTTTATAAATCATACAAAATTCACTACACTGCCATGAGTTTTTGTAACCTGTCTTTTCTCCTTGTGATATTGGCACCTGAACAGGAGATCATTTGACTCAGCGAGATAGCAAGATGCTATCATGTCAGGTTACCATAGTAACAGCTGAAATACCTCCAGTTGGCTGGTTGCCACTACCTTACTACCACGGCAACGGCATGTGTTGTAAACTTACAGTGAATGCGAACATCATGTTGAAACTCCTCCCTGCTAAAATCTTTGATAATGTCCTCTTCCCTTTACACCTGTTGCTTCGGTCTTTAATATTCAATCTCATCTCTCTCTTAACCCCTTCAATCCCGCAGACAGTGACGTGTCAGTTGGACGTGGCTGGGTTTGGGTTTGTGGTCTTCGCCACCCAGCACACCTCTGCCAGTGTCAAGCTGTCTACCTGTGATGTCACTGTAAACAGACTCGCTGGAAAGGTGAGCCAAAGATTTGGTCTTTGCGTATGTCCTTTAACCCTAACTGCACTTTATTTACCAATCCTCACAGATGCATGGAAATCCATTGTCAATGAAATACAGATTTTACCTAATCCCCTAGGTAATCCCCTAATCCCTATTTTGTTGGGATTAATTTTCCTGCTGGACTGGGACACATGGTTGCACTCGAGCGGGCTTGCTAACCTGAACTGTACAATTTGTAAGTCAACATTTGACCAGTGGATTATTCAATGCAAATACAAGTGTACTTAGAGTACTGAGTGCAAAAAGGGTTGATCTATTGGTACCATGTCAAAGGTTTTTTTTTTTCCCCTTTAAGTTTGACTGGTATTACCCCATTTATTATGTTTTTTTTTTCTCAAGGCATTTAGCTCATTTTTTAAAAATTTTTATTTAGAGATACCATTTAAGTAGAATCTGTTTGGAAAGCAGAAATTAATTGAGACATTCTTTTGATTTGATTATTTTGATTGTTGTCAATTTCCCCAATCCAATATGTTTGCATGTTAAACCCTTCTGCAGTTAGTCTTTTATTGGCTTGACCAATTTATCATGCATGATTGGTTAACGTATAGAAATGACTGCATGTCATCACACTATTAACATTGTACGTGTGTATTCAGAAATGTGTTAAATCTAGACCACTTTATGAATAACCTATAAATAGAGTATTATCTCCCAACTCTCTGTTAGTTTATATGTAGAAAGCACCTGCTGTTCTTTATTTCAATTTCTAAATGCAGAATGAATGGATGCATGTATGCATGAATTTAGAAAATCAATGTAAAGATCCCAAGAATATCCTGTGTAATTTCTTTAAAGCATTCCCCAGTATCATAAAGTGAAAGTGTTTGTAAAGGTGTAGAGTTTAATGGTCCACCATGTTGTGTGTAGACTTGAAAAGATTTGTTTGGGTAGAATAAGGTGGATGAATACCGCCTTCCATTCAAGAAACATCTGAAGACGTTCTGTGTGAGGATATGATGGCATAATATTACATCATGCTTAGTTCATAACACCTTGCAGAGCTCTGCCTGTAATTGATCGGATTGGACACCAATGAGTGCTGGTCAGTAATCACTGTATACAGCAGACTTGGTGCGCCTTCCAAAATACTTACAGAGGGCAACACATTTACAGAGTGCCGTGTTTATAGATACTGTAAAACATGATATATTCGCGGCATGAATTTTTCGTGAATTGGAGGCGACGGCCATTTTTGCAGCATGAAATTTTTGTGAACTGCCACTGGCATTCAATGTATATAGTGTAGACAAGAACTTTTGCATCCATTTTAATTTCGCGAATCTTGGCGCTCGCAAAATTTGCGAAATTAAAATGCACGCGAACATTTCTCGTTTTACAGTAGCTTTAATAGTTGTTTGTGAAGTAACAAGGGAGATTGCGTTTTGCATGATGAACATTTTTTTTTTTGAATAAGGGATGAGAGTTAAATTTACAAAGGTTTTAAAGGTTCAGCATGCTTGCAGAGTATGTTCAAAGTACTGATTTTTAATCAAGCAGAGTCTCATGAGCCTTATGAAGTAAGTTCATATCTTCAGGAGACGAAAAACAGTCCTAGTTGTGCAAACACATAATTGAATGTGTGGGACTGTAGGCTCATTACCTGAGTGATACACGGAGCTGTGATGGAAGTGCCATGTGTGGGTCATTACGAACCCATCACATTCCCCAGGCTAATACCGACCCTGCCACACTGTCTCAAGGAGACAAGGGTCGTTTCTTTAATTGCGTGCGTAAGAAGGCATCACCTTGCCCACTGCAGAGCTATCCATTACAATGCATACAGCGAGTGCCCATACGCATGAGTTACAGGTTGATACGATCCATGCTCTATGTATATACAATATGTCACAGTGACACCAGTGAAAATCAACTCTGATACATGTCTGTACTTAGATTGTTTGCAAAAGAAACCGTAGAAGGTTTTGTATGTCTCTGTGATCAGACAGCACAACTTCTGTAGAGATTGTGCAAAAAAGCAGCAGATTTTCATCATTCCATTCAAGCCGGGAACAAGATATCAAATGATGTTAAGGTTCACTTGCCCCAAACCAGCATTCCCTTTCTGGTCTGTAGAGGCAAATATGAACCATGTGACATAGATAGTGCTGCAAAAGCTATCTGATGATCATGTGTCAATTCTGTAATGTTGAACTAAGTGGTGATTTGCCTCCAAGATATTATTCCTTTAGAGATAAACTTTTGTACATGTAGTTGCGAGAAGACCCATTTGCTCTCAACTCAGAAATGAGCTCAGCCCATGTGAAACCTGTCTTTTGGTTTTACTAGACTGTGCCAGAATGGGTATGGAATGTTTCCAATGTACCTATACATATAGATTAATTGAAATAATGACATGGTATTTATAGAACACCATATCAACCCCAATCAAGTATTATTCCGGTACTTAAAAAGCGCAGAAATGTGATACCAACATACATACCGGTACCTTGAATGCTAATGTTTTCATGCCAAATGTCAGCACTGTATAAAATTGAGTGGAGACAGTGGTTCACTATAGATGGCTTTGATACCACTAACCATCTCTTTGGATGATACAGTATACTGAGCTGATTATTCACTTCAGTCATCAACCCTGCTGGGTCTTCCGAATTCAAATTAGCCTGATTACAGTCAGGATATTGTGTGCCCATCACACAATACATACAGTCTGTCGCATGCAGCCTGAAATTAATGGTATTATGCTTTTGATTGGATTATGTTTTCCAAGGGCGTCTGGCCAACCTGCATTGTCGTTACAGGCAGATCAGCTCTGCATTGACCTTTGACCTTTCCATTCTGTGATGCATTCGCTATCTGTACCGTGGAATGTATTTTCCACGCAGCGTTACCCTTTACAAACTAGATGTACAACTTAAGTGGATGGTTGCAATGCGTAAATAGCTTCTAGCAAGCAATCATAAATTAGCTGACTTAATAGTGATAAGAGATTTGTAGGCTATCAGAAGTCATGCAATTATCTCCTTTTATCAGACCTAGAGAGTTACTGCCTTCTAGCAGGATGCCAACTCTTTGTTCACCAAGACATGTAGAAGGGTCATCATTTATCAGCAAAAGGTGCTTAAGGTTTAATTGCTTTCTTCAAGTGGGATACAATGTGCTCTTAACATTCCCTTGTGAATCACATTGTTTGGCTCCTTGTCATTTATACATCGTGTAGTGTTTTCACATTGTATTTGATCTGCACCTTATTCAGTACGTTCTTTGCGGAATTGTTGACAAAGCTCTCAGATTTCAAGTCTTGAAGAAAGCATTAAGATACAAATTCAAGATAGTCATCATTCCTAGAATATTGTAGATTGTGATACAATGAAGCAGTACCTACAACTTTGTACACGACATGTTATTCTAATCAAAGTTGATAGTTTAATGCAAGTGATAACACTGTTATTATTGATATCATTACTATTATAGTCGTAGTATCACCATTACTATTTTTACCATTACAAAGGTTATTATCTGTATCAGTTGGTATTCTAACAATTATTATTAGTGCTTTGCCACTTACACATTGCGAGTCAGTGTGCAATACCGTTGTGTAAATGTAACGGTTTTGCACGCTGGCTTGCTAGAGAATCATGTGTACTGTAATGGAACATTGCAAATACAGATGACTTTGTGGTATCTAATCTATGGTGGATACGGTTGGATCTATTCTCTCTCAGGGTTAGTGAATTCTCATGATAGCTTGACACCCTCCAAGGCACCATTCATTCCTTAACCCTTCTGTACCAATGTGTCAAATATGAACACATTTCGCACATAGCCCTATGAACAGGAAATAAACGTGGCATGCAAGGTGCTAAGCATGAGCAACCAAGGTCAGCTCTATGGGCAAGATCTGTCTTATTGAAGAGAACAACTCGTGTTATGGAGAGAGAGCCTCAGCCATAGCTAAAGAGAGCCGAAGTGTGCTGGCATTGTTGTTGCTGGTGTTGTTTCTTTCTTAATCCACCTGAAGCCAAGAAATGCATAGGATCTACATTTCGAGGCACGTCACTGCCCGCCACAACAGACAGAGGTCCCATGAGGGGTAGAGTTTTTGGCCAAGACGTGCTCACGACTGCGCTTCTCACTTCTTTGCCAGGCGCAGGGTGAGACACCGGTGAAGTGGGCCAGTAAACACACACATGTTTGGAAAGCTAGGGCATTGCCCCTTTAGGCTTGCATCCCTAGGAGACAAAAAAAAAGCCTCTTAAAATCATCTAGTCTGTAAGAACAATATCATTGAGGGCTACAAACTTGGACAGGAGACTGCCCATCAAAGTGATGGCTGATTTTTGTCATGCACCATTTCTCCCTTTCCCCTTTTCTTGCTGTAAAAAAAAAGCAAACAAACACACGAACAAACAAACAGAGAAACCAAACAACAAGATCAAATACTGGAGGGAGTTTTTAAAAACTTGACTTCTTGTGGGTTTGCTTTCTTTGAATATACTTGTATAATTGAGACTCATGACATCAGAGATTGATATTGACCATTTGCAAACTAAAACAAACAAAAACAAGATCAAATTGTGGAGTGAGGCCTTTGAAAACTTGGCTTCTTGTGGGTTTGCTTTCCTTATGCATCAATTAAGACTCACGAGCATGTCTGAGATCTTGCAAACACAAAATGCATTTCTGTCTTTGATAGGTACATGGAATATAAATTCCGCCAAATGCACATGCTAGCAAGCAAGATATGTTTGGAAACCAACATTCTAACAATTCAGCAAAGGCCTTCATTTATAAATTGTAGAAATCACAAAGCTAATACAGTAGGAATGTCATGCCAATATTTTTTACACACTTTTGTGGTGGGGCTCATTCATTTGAGCTTCTCTGACTCAATGTGCCTGGTTGATACCATTTGCTGACTATCGCTAGTCATCTGGGGCAAACCACAAGGGGTTGGCATCATTCACCTCTTTTCTTGTGTGGGTGGGTAGGGGGACCACTTCACCAGGTTAGCACCCTGCTCTTTGCGATGAATGATGAAGTGGGATCTTTACACTTTTACGTGCATGAGTCTGGCTAACTCACACACGGTACCTCCACATAATGTCCTATCTGAGGGAAAGAGTGTTTTGCCTCATACTAGAGAGATGGGGTCGAAAGATGATAGACAGTGACTTTAAGATGGTCAGTGACTTTAAGGTGGTCAGTGACCCCAGAAAGATTCTTTGCATGTCCAAGATTCCTCTATCTTGAGGTCAGTCGCTCAGCATTTCTGATATATCTATTTATTTATTTTGTTTTTAGAACTTGGGTGCTGATCTGTCTTTGAATATTGATAGCTATCATGTACAGTGTACTGCTCCGTCATGGTCATATTGTGAGAGAGACAGTTCCATATGATGATGATGATGATCCACAGCATTTGTATAGCGCCATACTTGTAGAAACATTCAAAGGCACAGACTCCTCCAAGAGAGACACAGATCAAGAAATTATTTATCTTTGAAGTCTAAAAATAGACCAAGTCAACCAGCCTCAATAAAGAGATCTCTCGTAAGACATACGTTTTGTCTATTTCAATGGCATATAAATGTCTTATGTGCTCCGGATATCAACTTCATGTTGTAAGTACGGAGTGTGATAGCAGTCAGTCTTAATGGCTACTCAATGACCATCAAATGACCAGAGTGTGAATATTGTATTCAAACAGCCATGGCACTAATGGGCTGGGCGAGGGCGCCCTGGGTGGCGTGTAAGATAAAACGAGCAATTTAGAGCCGCTAATGGGTCCACTCATCGGTGGTGGATGTCGGATGAAAATTAATGTCTGTATTTGACACGACTCACAATCCATTACAGTGAACGACTGGAGGGCCATTAATGTACTGAGACATAGTAATGTGTGTGTACACAGTGTCAGTGGGAATGTTCTGAAATTTGTGAAGAACAGAAAAACTATTCCACCATACACCCTGTAGCATGTGAAGCACAAATATATCATCATGCCCTGTTCAAATCTTATTTGAGAGAGCTCTATTTTAGTAACACTGTCTGCAATTAAATCACCATTAAGGCACTTAGCCACCATTTTGTTCGATGCTTTTTTCTTTTCTTTTTTTATTCATCACCAGTATGTCACATGGTTCAACCTGGCCCACAAATTCCTTTCAATTGCTCAATTATCCTAGCAGAAAAAAAGTCCCACAAAATACCAAAGTGGGCTTAGCTAAATGACCCAGCAGTGTTTCATTACCAGCCAATTAATCCTGGTGTTTTTTAATCAAACACAGCATGCACACTGTAAAACTTTGCAACCAAAGGTATAGATTTCAGCTTGTTGCAGCACCATTATATTTTGAATGAGTGCTGCGAAATCAAGAACAGGAGATTTGTAATACAGTTCCTGCCTTATGCAGTCACCACCAGACAAAGTATTTGATTTCAATACTGTCTCTTTACACTGTTTATGTTGTTAACTGCCGAGATCAAAGCCCACAAAAAAGCAGATAAGGATTCTCTGAAATATATGTATGAAAATATGTCCTTTGGCTTGACTGACTCAAACTGTTCAACATTTCCTTACCTGATGGAGTAATCTTTCTTACACATATTGTCAAAATTTGGTGGCTTAAAACAATTTACCAAATTTGAGGTAAAGTATTTACCAATTTTTCTGGACTTTTTTTTTTTTTTCATTTTGATGTATTTCCAAAGCCTATTTTTATTGATGCTTTTGCACAGCATGCCTGAGTGACCTCTGTCTTTAAGTCCTCTTTCCTTCCTTTTCTATGAAACTGTACCTCATAACTCTTCTCTTATTTAAAACCCCTTAAGAATCTGTTGTGTTGGTCCAATTTTAACAAGTTATGTATCATATTTAAAAGCTTACATCTTTATCTTTTATTAGATTATGTAGAAAAGTGGGGATTCATTTTGGTCTACTTTTTTGTGGGTTTTGAACTGGGTGTTTCCATTAAATGCGTATTTTAACGCAATGATAAGAATATCAGTGACAATGGTCTATTGGAGAACTGTCTTACAACCAGGGAGGCAGATTGTTACAAGTCATTGGCAGCAATGATATTGTTGTAATTATTGACTGTTTTGTTCATATCAGTATTATGATTCGTATTGATACTATCAATCATTGTGTTATTATAGGTATTATCATTATTTTAGTTATAAAATCACCATATCATCATTTTTCATACTTGCCAATTAGTAAGATTTTATCAGATTCAGTAAGATTTTTTACGTTAAAAATAGCAAAATCAGATTTTCTGTCAGAGAAATCAGATTTTTAAAAAAATATTTAGATATACCTTTCATGTGTATTTTCTGAAGATTTGACCGGAAGTAAGATTTTTAACTTCAGTTTGCATATAAGATAAGATTTTTGCAATCCACGAGTAAGATATTTCATCTCGAAATGTCGGCAGGTATGCATTATTATTTACCACCATTTACTATTGGTATCATTTCTGTTATCACTATTATTGCTGTCAACATATTTGTTATTGTCATTATCATCCATTGTTAACATTACCATTTTCATTGATATTGTGAAAGCCTTGATATAAAAGACTGTCCTGATTTAACAGTGTTTGCCCTTCAGATCTTTGCATTCAGATCTTAAACAGGCAAACTTACAAATTGCTGTACTGAGTGTAAACATTAGATCATGTAATTCTATTGCATGATGTGTGTGTGTGTGTGTGTGTGTGGGCACGCACCACTTCAAGAATTTACAGGGGTCGACTTCTGTAAAGATTTTCGGATGTTTTGTATGCACGAAGATGTTGATTGACTAATATCTTGATGCGAATGTTGTGTGATATTAAACACATTTAAAGTGTTTTTGTTGCTGTACAAATGACTTCATATCTAATGCTGCCAGACTAATCCTTAGATTCATCAACTAAACTCATTATGTATGTTCTGTTTCTGTTTTCCGTGTTTCCGTTGTACCTAATAACAGCTCAAAACCAAGGTATGTCCAATGTGTGTGTGTATGTCTGTAATAGTCTCGTACGTGTGATATGTCTGGTTTAACATTTTAGTTCATCTGATTTAAATGCTTTAATTTTTGCTTTTGAATCAATGTGCTTTGTGAAGTCATTTCTTTTTTACCGTCTTTATTTTATCTCTGCTGCTTTACAAGCTGCTACAGTCAGCATTTGTGCTTGTTTCATTGATTGTCAGCTGGTTTTACTTCACTATCATTCTTTTTTGTTCTTTCCCTGTCAAAGACGATTGGCAGATGTTGTGAAAGTGAAATTGAAGCAGCTGTCGTAGGTGTAAATACAGTGAATGTGAACAGATTAACAATGAAGAAGCACACCTAGGTCTCTTTGTTTTCACCGCCTCTTCGTGCATACAGTAGTATATTGTTAAATTATGTGTTTACGCACCTACAAGAAGTTTTTTATTTTGGAAGACAAAAAATGCGTAATGAAGTTTTATGTCTTGCTACTTTTTGCCAACATCGCTCATGGATAATTGGCAGATGGCAGTTTTTCTGCAGATATTGCTCTATATCACCCGCAAATGTTTGCATGTTCTTGTTTTAATGTTTATATCGTATTTGTAGTTCAGTGAGATACTCCATGTTCACATCGATTTCACTCCCCTAGAGAGCTCCTCCGTTCTCTATCATCATCAAACAATCTTGCACACTTTTTATGCTGTCATCGAGCGCCGTCTTTCTGCACAAATCCCTTTGAAGGCTTCGTGTTTGCTGGTTGAGTCACTGGGCAAGCCGTCTCCATAGACTTGTTTGCGCCGTGGATTGCAGGCATTTCACTGTCAGTCTTCAGAGGCTGGCGCATATCAATGTGAGGGTTGTTTTTTTTTTAGCCTTGTGGCAATATGTTGCAATATATCACAATATATGGCGATATGTCACAGAACATGACAACATGTACAGCTCAAATTAATGAATTTTTGCATTGAGTTGTTGTGTTGTTTTTTCAGTTCCAATACAAATATGGTTATTGATGTGTAATGAATTCGGGGACAATCTTAAAAGCATAGAGATATGAAAAGATATGTGCAATTCATGTTGCCCTTTTGTTATCTGAACTGTTATCTGAACTCTTCTAGCCCTAAATACTCTTGTAAATTCAAACCTTCTACAACGGATGCTACTTCTGAAAGCTGTGAAGGGAGATACTGTAAAAGTCGAAATTTTCGCACATTTCGCGCAACCAGAAATTAGCGCGAAAATAAAAGCAGGCGAATATTTTTGCTTGCCATATGTTCCTGTGCGTGATGTTTTGATTCCGTGGAATTAAAAACACGGGAAACTCTTCATAACCGGCCAAGCGTGAAAAATTAGTCGCGCGAAAATATCAACTTTTACAGTAATGCAATGGTGATTTATGGGGGGTCTGGGGGACAATATTTACTATTTTTTTCACAGTAAAAGAGTACATTTTTAACATGATCAATTATGTATTCTCCCTGAAATGTCTACACTCACACTCACATTTAGACTGGTCATCTGCTGCATTTATGTTTATGTTCTGTTTTTGTGTGTGTGTCAATAGTCTTTCTGTGTGGTGTATGTGTGTGTGAATCTCCTAATCTTTGAAAATAGTGGAAAAGGGGGGGGGGATGGGTTTGGCTGTAAAGGGTCATATATCACAGGGATGGAATTATGCCCAAGCGGGGCAGGTCTATATAAGGGGCTGTGCCAGTAATTCACCCGCCCGCAATGCACTCATCTTTCATCGACCCGGCAAGAGAGAGAGAAGAAAGGGAGAGAGAGAGAGAGAGAGAGAGAGGCAGAGTGATCACTGCATCTCTTCCACATATCATCATAAACCCCAGCCAGCCTCCCTTGGCTCCTCACTACCCCATCCCTGTTACTACCACCAGCCCCCATCTCCCTGCCCCTCTCCACCACCCCTCTACTGCCTGTATACCCCACCCCTTTCTAGCTAGTGGCTTCACCCACCCCTGGGCCATGCAATATCTCACCCCTTCAGCTCTCTCATGACTCTTGTTTACAGTGGTCTGTTCTGGCAGTACAGTACATGACACTAAAACTTGATAATTTCTATTTTGACCAAAAATTCATTTGTGACCATTTTTGGGTTGGAGGGAGGGGGGGGGGGGGGCTTCGTTGCTCCATGATCAGATGTGTAAGGTACATGTAGGGGCAGGTCACCTGTAAGAAATCAATCCAGCCTGGCTACCAGAGAAGAGAAAAGAAAAAGAGATGCTTGGTGGTACAAAACTTCAAAATTGTGTTAAACAAATACATACTACTGAACGTTTTCGACGTGCACTCTTCGGAGTAGAACCGCACGTATGAAACAAGAAACGCGAACATAACAATATATACAAAACGAGCAAACCATTCAAGCAAGCGAAACAGTGCATACGTTGATTGGCTGACATCAACATGAGTCAGAATCTAACTCAAAAGAAAAGAAAAACTAAGATAAGTTTTGGTCTTTTCTATCTCCCCCTTTCTTTAAAGTAACATTGATATGTTTCAAATCCCTTTACTGGTAGTAAGGGTCAAATATATTGAATCTGCAATATTGAATAAAGTCAATATGAAATACAGGTATACAAGAAAATATCAGTGAGTAAGTATATGACTTGTAACCTTTAATAGTGAACAAGCTGGCAGTAAATTGCAGTGAAGTCAAACTTTGAAATGAAAATCAAAGTGAAATACACCAAACAGCTCATGATTCCTCACTTTTTCATACATATATTCTCCAAACTCTTTTAATTTGCCATGCAGAAATGAAGTGATTAGAAAATTCATGAAATCAAAAAAGAAAAAAAAAATAGATGTGATGATGTATACCTTTTTAAACTTATTTTTATTTATTTATTTATTTTTACCTTCAGATATAATACACTGAGGTTGGATATGAAATTTCAGTTCCACTTCTGCTCCTTGTTGTTTTCAAATCAGAGTGTTTGTGCATGTGTGTGTGTATTTGTGTGAGTGTGTGTGTGTGTGAGAGAGAGAGAGAGAGAGAGAGAAAAGAAAAAGATTGAAAAAAAAAGAAGCAAAACTATCAGACAATCCAGGGATGTTTTGATATAATGTCACTGGCAGAGCATATGGTGGTCTGTGCAATATGTTGTCAACTACTCAATACCAGCTGTCAACTCCAGACCAAATTTGATGGAGATTAGGATGGTGAGTAATTGAGAGCTAATGCTCCTAATGACTCAACGTCATGTCAGTGCAAATATTTGTTGTGACATGGTGCACGTTGCTGAAGTATGTGGGTAGAATATTGTCGTCAAAGATGATAAAACAGCAACGCTGTGCCTTCGTTACAGAGCAGCTCAATAGGTTTTCCCACTAAAGCAGATGATGTTACAAAATCATTGAGGAAGTGGTGTAGACGAAGGGACCCTGTTGTATCAAACTGGTAGACAGTGCTTAAAGGAGACATCATGTTTGTAGGGAAACATTCTCAGTAAGATCAATGATGTATATCATACCAGGGCAAATATTACTAAATCATAAAACAAGTATTAAAGGCACAAAATGTGGAATTTGTATTGGTTTCCTGCCATAGGGCTTGCACACATTGTGTCTGGTAGCCATGAGTGGAGATTTTGCTTGCATTCATGTATACATGTAAGGTGCACCCCAACTTTCACTATTTGGGGGGACAAAAGAGATGTACTAAATACAACGTTCGCAAGCGTTTACAGTAGTTAAAATTAGTGCAAAGAATTATATAGATATACCATGATATTCCCATAGTAGGTCATGAAGTTGAGCTAACAGGAATTATGCCTCAGAAACACACTGTGCATCACAGCATGCTGAGATGCTAGTGTGTTTTTCCTCGGTGTGTGGAAATAATTAATAGCTATTGGTATCGGGGGGGGGGGGGGGACTGCTCAACCACCACCCATTTCGTTCTCTCCAAGGATGGCCTTTATTCACGAATCAACAGATACATATCGGTTGCCATGGCAACTGGCTGAGGGAAGATGCTTGTCAGTGTGTGCATGCCATGAAAGGTAATACAAACGCATTGTAAAGTAGTGAAATTGTGATGCAGTCATGAGATTGGGTGTAGGTAACATACTGGAGGATCACTTTAAAGTTGCCTGCAAAATGTAGATTTGTGACCCCTGTTGGTTTACAGGAGAAAGATAATATCAACTCACTTGGGAGGAAAAGTGATCAGCAGGATGCATATAAATGGGTGTTATGGGTGTGTATATTAATAGTAATGTATAATCATTCATAGTGTATTTTAAGAGTGTAAGAAGATTTGACTAGGACAAATTCTCTTCCCTCCTCTCTCATGTGTAATTCACTGTAAATGCATATATCCTCTGTGTGTACACATTGTATATTCACATGTATTCAAGCACTTGTACATGTACTGTAAAATGAGACATGTTCGCGTGCATTTTAATTTGGTTAGAGCCAAAATTTGGAAAAGGTAAAATACACATGAAAGTTCCTCTCTATACTATACGCATTGAATGTTAAAGGAATCTCGCGAAAATTTCATGCCGCGAATAAGGCTGTCGGCTCCGAGTCACAAAAATTTGATACCGCGAATATATCTTGTTTTACAGTGCACTTGTTTTACAAGTATAGGTATACATACGTAAAACATGTCCATTTTCCTGGAAGAGGTAAGTGATTTTTTGGGTGGAGACAATGCGAAGAGGGGTAAAACTAGGCAGGGCAGGGCGGGGCAAGGGCCGGGTTATAGAGGTGGTAGGACTAGGTGGTAGTTGATTTAAGAAGACAATAATCTAGAAAATTATTGCTGTTGGCAGTAAGATTAAGCATTGAAGAGGATGATGCGAACCTCCATGTGCAGTGTAGCTCACAGACTGTTGGAAAGATTCCGACCCATTGAAGGAAGATGGCTGTTGTAATGATTGTCAGTTTGAAAATTCATTTATCTTCAGAGAGAGAGAGAGAGAGAGCGAGAAAAATGTTTTCATTGGGTATAGAATCTGGAAGACAGTGAACTCTGAGAAGGAGGAAGTGTAGTTGTAAAGGTATTGAAGAAGATGAATTGCTGTTGTGGCCTTTTCTTACAAAAGTTTGTAAGGAAGAGTAAAAGAAAGAGAGAGAAAAGCTAAGTGTCTGTGTAATCTAATGAAGTCTTGGAAGGAATATTGTCTGTAGAAAAAAAAAGATCATACAAAAGATTTTTACATTTCATGAATGGGGAAAAAATCATTTGAAAAATCATCTTTTATAAAGATTTGATTACTAGTAATGCTTCAGCTTTCAGCTGTGTTCATTTTTTGGCAGTGAAAAATGATGAAATGAATTTCCCTGTATCATTGTTTTCTTCCTTTCCACCCTGAATGAGCTAGACTTGCCCGATGTGGCATACACAAGAAAGAAATTGCGATTTGCTCTCATCGACCGATTTACCTACAAATTTTCCTCTTTCAGCAAGGATGAGTGATACAAAAGAACAAAACCAGATACTCTTGGGACTTTGAGGCATTTATTTTTGAAGTATGCACAAGGAAGAATTTGAGTAGGGAGAATTACACCAGCAGGATGTGTGATGAAGAAAATTGTTGTGGTTTTAGTTTAGTCTTCCATAACAAATGTCAATCCTAGAAGTGTCGTCTTTAACTGTATGTAGAAAAGGAAAACTGGGCCATGGGAAATTTGATGCCTTTGACCACCGGCAGGGCATGCACTGTAGAACAATGTTTTTAGAATGTATGTCATAGCTACAGCCTTGAGTAGCGAATGTTTAGTGGCAGCGCCCGGCCCGTCTGGCCAGCGAGTGCACCGTGTTGCGCCCGTGTCACTCTATACCTAGCAATGTGGGGTACTGTGAGCCGAGTAAATACCAGTGTGCGTCAGTCGTGAGCCCCTGCATGGATCACTTGCTTAAGGTCAGATCAAAGCTGCACTTCGTGGTTATGGTTCTCATCTGAAACATTGTCTTGCCGCTTCCCTTTTCTAAAAGTCAGATACTCGCAGACTCCCAGGCATAGTAATTGGTATACTAACAAAGAAACAAAACAATGTGTTGAAATGCACCATAACAAATGATGGTGCATTTATCATGGTGTACCAATCATGGCGCATCAGTGATGGTGCACTGATCTTGGTGCACCAAACATGGCATACCAATCATGGTGTACAGTGTGGACCAATCATGATGTACCAATCATAGTGCATCAGTCATGGTGCACCAATCATGGTGCACCAAACACGGTATACCAATCATGGTGTACCAATCATGGTGTATCAATCATGGTGCACTAACAATGGTGTTTTGACTGCATGACTTCTCTTTCACTAGCCTTCCAAATTTTACCGAACATTATTTCCCCTCCAGCTGAGATTTTAAATACAGGAACAGCTGATATCAAGTTTTGAGTGACCGACATTCAGAGAACAGAATTCTTTTCTTTGCTTTCTTCGCACATGAAGGCTTCTCCTTATATATATAGCTGCAGAAGATAATTCAATTCTCTTTTTGCAGCAAATGTTAACGACCACACCTGGTGTGCCTGGACATTGTCTACCAACGGAGCTGCCATTTTAAGTTACCTTCAGCTGGTCTTTATTCCAGACCTTCAGATGGTATTTTACAGTCAGATGCTACCACTGTTGAAACAAAGACCTAAAGTCACAAGGCGTCTTTAAACCTGTCAAACAAATAAATGAAAAAGAGACAATTAATTACCTGTTTGTCTAAAATGTCAGACTCATGATCTATTGGTCAAAGTATTAAGAATTATGTGATACATGATAATCATAAATGATTGTTTGTTTGCAAAAGATGATTATTAGTTTTTCTAAACCTCAGCTCAGAAAATATAGAAATTATATTGTTTTGAGGACTTCCTCCACCCATTTCATACAGGAAATGGTGAAAATGAAATGTAACAAATAATTTGCCTTCTTTTTTTCATCTATATAAGTGAAATAGAATAAGAAATATAATTTACAGGTTCATCAGTCCTACTGCAGTTGCTTTCATTCCAGCGAATTACATCCAGATTTCATAAAAGATACTGATACGGGAATAACATACCTCAACTTCTAATCAAAGTGCTTTTTCATTGATAAATTAAAGAAGAATTCAGTGAAATGCCTTTGTCAGCATTTGAACACTTACAGGAAGATGTCATTGAAAAAGAAAATATGTTGTAGCATAGCAAACTCTCAATTGCAATGTCTGTATAAAGGTCAGTATGAAAATGAATGTATGTATACATGAGTGTGCAGTTGTATTCAAGTATCAAATATATCATAGTGTGAGACAGAGAGAAAGAAAAAAAAAACAAGCGAGAAGCAAGTAGACAGATACATTCATATAAAAACGAAAGGAAGAGAGAGAGATATCGAAAGAGAATGTGGGATGATGTAGTTAATGATACGGATGATGCACAGTTTTGCTTTCCTTTTCAGTAGAATGTCATGGAATGTCTCAACCTTTAATAAGGCTTCCCCTACACAGCCCTTGATCCCCCAGGGCTCAGCCGTGTCACGCTACCCCCTGGTGTGGGGGCCGGCACATCCTCCTAGGTCAGTGCTTAGCAGCAGGTCCACCAGCTGACATTTTTAGAAGACTGCCCCAGACTACCAACCAGCATAGTGGTAGGAGACTTGATGGAGAAATATAGATAGAGATAGATAAATATATAAATAGCTAAATAAATATATATATAGAGAGAGAGAGAAATAGATAGACATAAGATATACTGTAGATGGAAGGATGATATAGATAGAGATAGATAAATGTATAATTACCTGATAGATATATACAGAGAGGGAGATAGACATGAGAGTAGATAGAAGGGTGGATGGAGAGATAGAAATAATAGATCAAGACATTGCTAGATACATAAAGTTATGAAATATTGATGGAGAGATAGATTGACTAGAGAGAGATGGATAGAAAGAGATATATAGAGTGAGAGATAGATAGATAGATGAATATTACATGTAGATAGAAATATATAGAAATAGAATAAAAATAGATGAAGAGATGGCCAGAGATGCATAAAGATGTAGTGAAGTATTGATAGAGAGATTAATTAAATAGATAGAGAGATGGGTAGAAAGAGATACAGAGTGAGAGAGAAATAGATAAAAGAGTATCAATAGACACAAAGAACATAAAGGGAAAGAAAGAGAAAGAGGGAGAGAGATTGGAAGAAAAAGTGACAGAGGTAGAGGGAGGGTGAGGATCTTGAGCTAGAGCTAAGAGAGAATATGATAACCCTCTTGTGGGGGAAGCAAGTAGATTGTGATGGTGGTACATGTAGGATGGGGTTAGTGTAGGATATTATTGATGTTGTGGGTAGAATGCAGGTGCTGTGGTAGGAAACGGGTAATATGCTAAAGAGTATTGATGTTTTGAGTGGTAGACAATGATTGCAGTGGTAGTGGAGGGGCTAAATAATTGAAGAGGATTGATTGGCATACAATTAGATTTTTTTTTTCAGACTTCGTGTTGGAGGAATGAAAGGAAAAATGGTAAGAGGGTGTGATGTATGCACTCTGTAGGTAGGAGATCAGGTTTTACCTGAAGGACAATCAAAGTTTGTCTATGTGTGTGAATGTGGATGTGTATGTCTGTAAAGAGGATCGCATGGCAAATATCTTCTTTAGATGAGGAACTCTTGAACATAAATTGTACAGAAGGAGATGACAATTTCCAGGAAATACTTGTTTGTTTGAAAGGTTGAAGTAGAGTGAGAAAGAGCAGGAGATTCCAAATATCAATGAAGCAAAAAGTCAGATGATGCATGGCTCTGGAATCTTGTCGTAAATCATCTCAAGGGAAGCGAGTGGATGCGGTCTCCATGGGAACAGCGCCCTCAAACATGATAGTGAGATAAACCTTGGGTCTTTGACCATCATATATCGTGAATGTAAAATGACATCAGCTGTAGATATGAAGTTAGAGGTATACGGAAGGAGACTTTTATGCTTGATTAGAGTGATAGTTCTGTTACACTTTTAGTAGTCCCAGGTACTGTTTGTATATGAAGTGGGCTTCTAACCCACATTTAGCATCAGTTTATGCAGGGGAATGAATAATGAGACTTTTTTTGTGAACAGAATGAACAAAAGTTACTCTTTTGCTATTGAAGTACGGAATACACTGTGATTGTAAACAAGTATGCTGCTAACTTGGCAGGGATGATATTCATATGATGAAATGAGAATGAAGAGGTAATTCCACTTTGATTATTATGATACACATGGCTGTGCCTGCTTGAGGCCATTCTAAAAGCTATCATGTTTTTTCTTCTTTTTTCCCCTTTTTTACAGATTGTTGATTATCCTTGTGAAATTAGATCACAGGTTAGTGAAGAAAAAAACATTGCCATGCTTTGGAAATAGAATGAAGTAGAGCCTGAGGGACAACAATAGCATTCCTGGAATACCTCGCTGCCCCACATTTTTTGTTTTTCTTGTTTTACGGCAAGGGCAGGAGAAGGCATGGGGTGAAGCGAGCATTTAGGGCATCAACAAATTGTGATATGCGAGATGACTATCTCTGCAATTCTCCTCGCAAATGTGCCGAGAATTCTCAAAAGTGTCTCCAAAGAGGCTCTCTTCTTTCTTTTTTTCTTCCTGGAAATGGGGTTTGCCATGTCAAGGATTAGATGGGCCGAAGGATGGGACTGATGCTTGAGGGCCAGAGTGGTTGATGTGACCTCTTTAGCACATAGCGCATCCAGGTCTGCGATTACATTAAAGGACTGCCCTCTTGACTTCAGCAGCTTGCATTCATGTTGTCATCACACGTAGAGAGAGTTACTGTGAAATTTTAGCAATAATCAGCACTTAAACTGCCGATATTGTCCCAGAATCTCATCAGGTTATTTTTCAAAAATTTCAAATCATTCATGAAAAGGCATCAGTGACAGTTAATCTGACAGTTACAGTATACAATTGTAGCTACAGCTGTAGCATGCTAGTCTCTGTTATGTGTGGAAAGTCTTCTGTAATGGACCCTTGAATGGAGTTGCAGCTACACATGTGTCTCAGAAACAAAAAAAAAATGGTGTTTTACTCGTGGAATGTTGCCTTTTATGGCAGTAAAATTTATACAGTATGTGAAAAATCAAATTGTTAAGAATCAAATAAAATTTTGAAAAATCAAATCATTGAAAGTTTTAGTCAGATATGCAGAGCATGACCATAGAGGTAAGTCCAGAAAGTATGAATTATGATTCGATTTCATGTTCTTAGTCAAATTCTAATATCAGCAGGTGAATTTACTATGATGTAAATTATGATATTAACGGTAATGTATATTCCTAATATTTAATCTCTCTGAAGTCATCAAAAGGAAAGTGAGATACCAAAGCACAAGATCAAATGCAAAGAGCAATCATTTGTTCAGGGTGAACTCACTCCATGTGCATATGACTATTTGAAGGAATTTATTCATTTGTGAATCTGTGCGGTGTAGTAATCAAAGTCTTTAAGTGGGATGCAGCTTCAAAATGCTAGATGCTAGTGAGCTGTGATCGGAATACGTGCTTCACTCCCTGACCGCGACTCCGCCCTCTCATGCCACATGACCTAGTTACCACAACAAATTTCTCGCCGATGAAATCATTTGATATCACAGATCCCCGGTACGTGGAGGAGTGTTACCGATGGGGTATTAGCGCTAGGAGTGTTGGGATGAGGTTGGAGACAGAATGGGGAAGGAGGAGGAGGAGGAGGAGGCAGAGTGAGAGATAGAGTATGAGAGAGATAGAAGAGATGAAGTATGGATGAAAGGGAAGATAGAAATGAAAGGGGATTTTGGTATTAGATATGGAAGAGAAGAAATGCACAGAAGATGGACGGGATGTGAGAAGAGATGTTGATGAAGGGTGAGAATGGAAAGGAAGGAGAAGAGAGAATGAAGGAATTGGAGGAGAAAAAAAACCCCAAGATTTATGAAATATTTGTGCATATGTTGAGAGAGAAAGAGAAATAAAGGAGAGGGAGAGAGAGATATTGTCGAGGGATACATCTTTGGGAAACTGGAGGGACATAATTACATGATGGTTGCTGAGGGAAACAAAATGTTGATTATTGAGACAATCATTTTAGACAAGGTAAGGAATAGAGAGAGAAGCAGATGGACTCAAAGTCAAGCAGTGTAAATCAGAGGTAATAGAAACATACCAATAAAAGAGAGAGAGAAATAGAAAGAGATAGTGGGGTAAGAGAAAGTAAACCAGGTTGGGTACTGCACTGTAATAGTTTAAAAACAGAGAGATAGAAAGAGAAATGAGAGAGACTAAAGATAATAATTTAGTATGGCTGCAAAATTAAATGACAGAGAGAAGGGGGTGGGAGAAAAGAAAAAGCAGAAAAGGTGGAGAATTTGCAAAAGAATAAATGATAGAATGATTGGATAATGTATCATTTCTCTCCTTTCCCTTCATCAGAGCAACATCCTGTCAGACTTGGTTATAAAGTATGAATGATTGAAACAGGCATGGCCTTTGTTGATGGTTGTTACATTCTTCGCCCCTCCCCCCACCAACAAGCATGTGACTACATCATCGTACTCTGACACAAGCGTTCCATCTCATATTGATATAACCCAGTGTGACGAAAGCCAGTGATTTACAGACTGCTGTTTAGCCCCTCTGGTGTTTGTTATGTTCGTTGCCACAGTGAACATGGTATGTTAACTGACACAACAAGCACACACTTTTCTTTATCGATGCTTTAATGAGTGTCAATAAACTTAAGAACTTAGAGAATTCCCCTACAGGACATTATCTCCATTAATTTCTCATCTGTATTATGAACTGAATGTATTCTAGTAAATTAGCCCCCTAAAGATGTATATTATATATAAATGAAAAAGGAGAGAAAAAGAAAAAAGGGGAAGAGATAGAGAGAATAACATGTGAATCACAGGGGAATAGATAGAAGGGTAACAGAAAAAGAGTGTGGTTGATGTGTGGAAAGCACTGAAGAGGATGAAAAAAGAATGCTCTATGAACTGTCAGGAAAAAGGTGAAAACATACCTGTGTGTTACATCTAAGAAGAATAAAAACAACATTAAAAGAAAGTTTGAAAAAGACAAAAAATAAACCCTGGTAAGCATACAAGAAAAGTATGTATGAATGTCATGTGTATTTAGAAAAGATTAAAACTGTAATATAAGAATTCCGAGGAGATTAGGAGATTTAATTGAAAGGATCATCTTCATGCATGTCTTAAATATCAGCCTGACCTTTACCCAGATTTCCGCAGCGTGCTGTTTTTAATCACTGGTTGTCAAAGTTACTCATTTTTCCACAAATAGCACATCACTGTCAAGACAGATACAAAACCACATTTTTAAAAGGATCATATAGTTTTGGTTGGAACCTAACTCCAGGTTTCTAAAATTTTTGGTGAGATGATGAGAAACCTCTTATGAAAATATGAAAGAGCAATAATTCCGAAGAGGTATTCAACATTTATTTGACGAATATTGGTTTTGAAAAGGCTGAGATATCCAAAACAGAGCGACCCTTAATAAAAGGTGTTAGCCACCGTTTGTCACGATCACTTTGTTTTTGGATATAATTGTCTTAGCCATTTCAAAACCGATTTCCATCAAATAAACTTTGAATCCCCCCTACAATGTTATGCTCTGTACTACGAGTATTTCATAAGTGTATTTGTTTTTTGTATCTCGCATAAAGGTCAAAGCCAAATCCAGATCTCCACCAATACTATGCCATCCCTTTGATTCACAATATGTTGGCATTATTGTACTTAATCCTTTGTGTTCTTTGAGAGCCAGTTGGCACAGTAACCCCATAGCATTTATACTCACTGTCATAAGCTCTTGGCACAGAAAGTGTAACTATGGCAGAGGCAGAAAAACAAAACCCAAACAAACAAAAGTGAAACGCAGTATTGAGCATCAAAGAGAGCATGGATGTTTTGACTGCATGTGAACAAATTCCCTAAGGCAGCAATGAATTGATTGAAATTGCCAGATTACTTTTTCTTTTCTTATGCTGATAATGAGTGAGGGACAGATTGTTCTGAATTCTGCTCAGCAAGAAATCCTACAAATTTGTGTCATGATACACAACTTTTGTCATTTACTATCTATTCTATTTGCATATTATCAGTTTCATGTCATTATGTTATATGTGATGTCTTTATAGGTACATGGCTGTAGACAGGGTTAAAAGCACTTTCATTGTACTTGATGTAGTTTGAATTTCTTTTTTCCTCCATAGAATCTGTATTTTTTTTTTCTTTGTTAAACCATTACAAGCATTGCTGTTCTGAAAGTCTTTTTTTCTTGTTTTTCTACAAACACATATTTTTGAAAAATTGCCTGCTTATTTTTGTTGTTTTCTTATGTGTTACCTTTCTCATGTCATCTGCCCTTTTATGCTACATTTGTGCAAGTGGTTATAGCTAACCATTATCCATATTTTTATGAAATAAAAGATATTGTCTCTCCATTCTGTCTCATCTCTGTGAGTCCACTCCGCCCCCTCCCCTTTGTGACTGCCTTACTTTCTGTGTATTTATATGAGTTGTTGTTATGTTTTTTCATGCAGGCTGGCATTTGAACCTGTCAACTGAGAAATATGCATATTGTCCATGATTTGTCACAGTTTCAAATGACACTCCTGGCTATCATTATGTCTTTTAATGTTTGTTTGTTTTGTTTTTTCTTAGCCTCTTCAGACTGTCTGTGTTCAAAATGTTAGTTTCTATATGATACAGTATACAAACTTGCATACATACACACACCCAGAGACACACACATAATGTGTGCATACAGCACTACCCATACTGCTCTGTGTGTTGGCGTTTGACAGCAGCGCAGAGATTTAATGTTGTTGTTGCTCTCGCTTCAGATCGAACAGTGCGCTCCAAATATCTTATTCTCCATTACTGGCTGGCTTTGTGTAATAGTTCATCAATTGATTTTGCACTCCATTTGCTTTGAATTACACACAGCACAACAATGTGAATGCCCCAGTTCTGGTGGCAATGTACTATGTTTTATTCAAAGCATACATTGCATAAAGTACTTTGTACTGTATTGTACAGTACATGAAGTAAATGTATTTGTGACTGCATGAAATAACAACAGAAATGACAGAAGGCAATATTTTTTCACTTGGTTGCAAGTAATAAACAAAAAAAAGTCGCAGAAATGTTGATGATTCATACTGAAATATTAATGTGAGTGCTCTTCTTAATGTAAGTTGTCAGTAAATTTGAAATGTTTTGAGGGATACTGGAATATGGGTGCATGTACTTTCAACCAAATACATATTTTCAGGTTCAGGTCGTTAGCTCCATCTTTGTTGTTGCTGGAGTGTAAATCGGTGGAATATTTAATAAAAGAATACTGTGTGAGCATACTATTTTAAACTTGCCCTCCTTCAACCTTCCCAACCTAAAATAAGAAATACCCACAAAACAGAACAAACAATGAAACAAAACAAAGAACAAATGAAAATGAAAAAAAAAATAACTGTGAGTCAATGGCAATGAAAACATTGGGCTCCTTCATGGAAATATCTAGAGAAAGAACTGTAATTGTTTTGTGCCATAGAAGTACTTTTTAGATGAGCATTGACCTTTTACAAACTCTACATTCAGTATATACCATCTCTCTTTCAGTTCAATGATGAATATCTCAGCAACATGCGATTCAAGTGCACTTTCTTTTGTCATACAACAACAAGAATATCTAATGTGTGTATTAACTTTGTTACTGAACTGTCAGATGTATGATTGATGTCAATGTGCAAAGATGAAATTGGGAATTAGAAATGAAGAGGGCCTTTGAGTGGAAAACCATCCATCACTTGTGGACAATTCTGTGTCTTTCTGATCCACCAGGTGCGCTGTGTCGTGAGAGGGATCGGTGAGGATTGGCAGATTTCGGCCAGCTGGGAGCGGAAGCCCGACCTCCAGCTCAACATCCGACCACAGAAGAACACCAACACAAGGGTAGGCATCCCTTTGTTCATTGCATCCTGTTGCCATGACGATACAGATGCTGTAAAATTGATTGAAGACTGCATGAATACGTCTGCAGCCCCTTTAACTACTAAGTATTTCTGTTGTAAAAACTGTATTGAATACAAGTTCTATGTCTTCAGCGTACTTTAGAATCCTAAGCATCATAAGAAATTATTAGATTATTATGAGATTATCATATTGGATAATGGCTCATGGATTGCGTCAGTTACTAAACTCCTGGTTGTTGTATTGACCTATCTTCTCCCTTCCTCCTACTCCGCCCTCCTCCTCTTTGTTTTCTTCATCTTCTTCCTCTTCACTCCTAACATGTACTTCCTTTTGGTACAGCAGTTATTACTTTCAAAACTTCTATGACTGCTACTACTACTACTACTTCTGCCTAAAGACTACTTCTAGTACTGCCACTTCTACTACTACTTCCTACCTCTATCTCAACTACTACACTCTTAAAGGACAAGTTCACCTTCATAAACATAAGGATTGAGAGATTGCAACAATATTAGTAGAACACATCAGTGAAAGTTTGAGGAAAATTGGACAATCGATGCAAAAGTTATGAATTTTTAAAATTTTTGTGTTGGAACCGCTGGATGAGGAGACTACTACAGCTTGTGAGTCATATGCGTACAACAGTATAAAGAAAATGTAAAGAAAATTCAACATATTTTCACTTTTTTCGCATAATAACAGAGCACTTGACTTGCCTCTTTCTAAAGGCAGGGGGAATAATATTACCCATAACATTTGTCAATAACGAGTCAGGGGAATGTGTACTTTTTTCAAAAGATGGAATTTTGTGAAATTCTCTTTATATTTTCCTTATATTGCTGTACGCATGTGACATCTAAGTTATTCATACACTGCAGTAGTCTTCTCATCCAGCGGTTACTGCACAAAAACTTCAAAAATTCATAACTTTTGAACGGATTGTCTGATTTTCCTCAAACTTTCAATGATGTGTTCTACTAATATTGCTACATTCTCTCAATCCTTATGTTTATGAAGGTGAACTTGTCCTTTAATTCTACCACGCCTGCTACAACCACTCACAGTGACACCACTCCTGCTATTACTACTTCTACTTCTACTACTACTACTTCTACTACTACTACTACTACTACTACTACTACTGCTACTACTTCTACTACTACTACTACTACTACTACTACTACGTGTACTACTACTTCTACTACTACTACTACTGCTACTACTACTACTACTACTACTACTACTACTACTACTACTACTTCTACTTCTAGTACTACCACTTCTACAAATATGACAACTGTTGCTTCTATTACTGCAGTATTTGCATCATCTGAAGTATTGTAGACATTCCTTTCTGGCATTATACATACTTAATTGTCCCTGCTCAATATTGATTGGTTTGCAACATTGGTTTGCTAAATATATGATTCATTCTTTCTTTGTGCTAAAGTAGAAGAGAAAATTTACACTTGTATGATCTACAATGTATGTAACATACGAAAGAATTTTCTCTATATTGTAGTGGTTTACAAATATTTTATGTACATGTATGTATACTGTACAACATGAAATTTCTGATTGACAACAATCCAAACATATAACCATTGCCTTTTCTACGCAGAATGACGGTGTTGACCTGATGGTGGTAGAAGAAATCCTCCGCAATGCCATCATGGCCGCTACCTTCAACATGACGCTGCCAATGAGGGCGCTACCCAGGGAGATCATCACAGCCACCAATGCCGTCAACACAAACACCGCCAGGCCCTCCTACCAGGGCATGGTATGTTGTGGGGAGGGGGGCTGGAAGGGGGCTGGGCCCCAAGAAAGAAATTCCTCTCCAAAGATTTAGACTGGATTCAGGCAGAGCCATCTATGTCTTACCATTTCATTGAAATCTCTCCCCAGAATCTCAAATATTATTAGTGCCAGCAAAAGTAGATGTTGTGCGTATCTCACAAACTGACACCAGATTCCCATATTAGGTGATATATTGTCTGCATACACCCACATAATTTAATTGTTTCTTGTCCCAGGAAGGGGAAAAAATTCATTATGAGCTGAATGAAGACCACTCGAATTTCCAGCATAAAAAGGCAGCGAACAGATGGTGGTTATCTATCCATGCATGCAATGCCATTACATTCGACTGTCTTTCCTGCCTCAGTAAGTTATGATGTGGGTTTGCACTGGGCAGGGCTCAGGAAGAGATTTCGGACTATTTCAGTAAGGGTATTCTGTCCAAATTTTGCATCTTGTTCAACTTGTCAGTAAAGAAGGTGAGTCCTACCAAAGCTGAACATATAAAATACCGGTACTGTATGAAGCTGAGGTAAGTTCTGTAAGTCTCATGTGTTAAAGATTGGGTATTAAAGTTGATCGTGGGCTATGTTAATACTAAATGTTTGAGCCAACATAACATTGATGGTAGCCAATGCCATGTGGTTGATGTTTTGCAAGCCATATTTAGTTCTCTTTATATAACATGTCTAGCTAATATTTTCAAATGACTATAGAGTACAAAGTGTGATGTCATAGCAATTCATCACCATGGAAACTGGTTCTAAACAACCTCACCTGGCCCATGTGTGTATGTGCACACCTGGTTCAAACCCAAGCTACAACAAAAGACTGTAACATCATCACTTCTGTACTCTATGAGATTTGATGCACAACACACTGTCAGAGAAAATATGGTCATCCATAGATCTCTGTTTTTCTCTCTCCCCCCCCCCCCCACCTGCACACCTTCCAGAGTAACAATACAAGCCGAACGCCCCAACCTGTGCAATATACACCCATCGTCCCAACAAACACCAATCACGTCTCGTCCAAGCCGCCAGCCATGACGGAAACACGCCTCCTGGTCAAAGGTCAGTGATCTCTCACTTTCATCCAGTCCAATCTGGAGTTAGACTTTGAGGAAAAACAAACAAACAGATGAAATAATGACCAAGTAAAAATAATCAGGGGGAGGGATATGTTCAGTTATTACCAATCTGAGTTCTAATGTATGTTACATGTGATGATGCATCATATCATGAAACCCTGAGAAAGTTTGCAATGATTAATTTCTTGATATTGGTAATGTATCTCTCCAGACTATGAGCTTTACAAAAATAAATTACTTGATCCACCTCATTTGACAAAACAAAATCAGTCACAGATACACCAAACTAACTTTCATCCAAATAAACATTAAGGATCATTCCTAGAAACTTAATTTTGAATTGAAGATGAAGATGTTAGCTTTGGCATTTAATGTAATGATTCTTTTTCAGCATTGCTGTGTTCATGATCTCCTAACAATATTCGCTTTGTGGTTACACTGTATGTCAACACCAAAATGATGAACTTGATCTATTTAGCTTGTGCTAACTGTAAATTTCCTCAAGGTTCAGAGAAAGGAAAAAGTAATGATAATTAAGTGTAAAAGTTCTGTAGTACAGTACATCTCATTTGATTTGGCAGTTTTAGTGGTCATTTCCCTTTCTCTTTGACAGTCATCAAAGCCAACGGTCTGTTGGTCAGGAGCGGGGGCAGCAGCAGCGACCCATACTGCATCGCGATGTTAGATCAACCACCACAACGCTACAAGACAAACACCATCGTCAACACCACCAACCCCTTCTGGGATGAACACTTCTTATTGTACGTTGTCATGGTGACATTTTCTGTGATTTGTTTTGTTTTTGTTTTGTTTTTGTTTTGTTTTTTAGGTCAGGTTTTGTTTTCCTTCTACTGACTGATCACGAGATGATGAAGAGGATAATGATGATGATAATGAGGATTATGAAAAATGATAATGATGATGATGATGGTGATGATTATAATGATTATGCTGGTAATGGTGATGGTGATGATAATGATGATAGTGATGATGATGATGAGGAGGAGGAGGAGAAGGAGGATGGTGATGGTGATGATGGTGATGGTGATAATGATGATGATGATGATGATGGTGATTGTGATGATGATGAGGATGAGTATGATTATGAGGATGGTGATGGTGATAATGATGATGACGATGATGATGGTGATGGTGGTGGTGATATTGATGATGACAATGACGATGATGATGGTGATGGTGGTGGTGATATTAATGATGATGATGAGGATGAGGATGGTGGTGGTGATGGTGATGGTGATAATGATGATGATGATGATGAAGGGTATGGACAGGGTTTGTAAGAAATGAAAAGAGGGCTCTGTGAGAAACACCCAATCACATTATTCCACCAAAAAGTGTTTGAGAAAAATGGCTGAAAACA
The DNA here is from genome assembly GCF_964275005.1 of Diadema setosum. Classification (NCBI taxonomy): domain Eukaryota; kingdom Metazoa; phylum Echinodermata; class Echinoidea; order Diadematoida; family Diadematidae; genus Diadema; species Diadema setosum. The sequence continues at coordinate 36,340,623 of NC_092690.1, read as the reverse complement.
CAAGTTCCTGTTTGTTTTATGATCCCAAACTTTAAAATAATGGAGAAGAAGACTTGTTCTTTCAGAAAATATGAAAAACTCAAGATTGGTTAGGGTGACCCATTTCACCTATTTGAGTCCTCGCATAAAATCACTGTGTGCGACTTTTTGTTCGTTTTATGATGCACGGTCACATGTGCAGTTGTGTTGGTAGTGAGAATGATGTACATGTATCACTTTGCAGTGCTACTGATAGGGCTGATTAAGATGAAGATATGTAAAGGAAGTGTACATGAATGTGAAAATGATCATAATCGAAATTTAAAAGATAAAGTACAACCAGACTTTTTTTTTCCTTTGGCCAGAGATGACATGCTGTAACAATAGTGATGATGATGATGATGATGATGATGATGATAATGATGATGATGATGATGATAATGATGATGATGATAGTAATGAAAGGGATTATTGTAATTGAGATGACAGCAGTGGTGAAAGTAAAGTGGTAGTGATTGTGATTGAATATTAAAATGGAGACTGTTTCTGTGTAGAATAATGACTATTGATACCGATTGTCTTGGTATTGGTTGTTGTGATGGAAAGAAATATGCAATATGACGCAGTCTTAATGTATCAGTCTACAAGACAGTTTTGCAGATGTTGATGTTTAGTGGCATGTAATTAATCTAGTCACACCCTTTCCCTCGTCTCTTCACAGTCAGCTCAATGGTAGCTCCAAGGCTCTTCGCTTTGAGGTGTGGGACAAAGGAAACAATGGTGAGACCATTCTCTTACTTGTAATCTTTCATCACAAAACCAACAAAGAAGTCGCCAGATATGGTGTTGTTTAATAAGAGCAGACTCTATAAGAGCTGACTCTTAGCTTTAAAATGATATACACTGTACATTGTACATGCATAAACTCAATTCAAATGGACTATTATAACCAATTTAAGTGAATCTTTATTGACTAGGCTAACCTGTTTCACCTATTTTGAGTCGTCACAACTTTTTTGTTGGTTTTGTTATGCACGGTCCCATTTGGGCTTTGAGATTAGTGAGGGAGTCCCTTTCAATTTGACAGTCTCTTGAAACTTGATCTCTTGAAACTCTTGAAACGCGAGTCTGTATACCACACTCCCTGTATCATACCTGTTGTGTCTTTATTGTTGTTTTTTTGTATTTGTGTCATTTTTTGCCAAATACACAATCCTGAGTAATAGCAAGACGACATGTAAACATCATGTGGGGGCATTATGCTGATCAAAAAAAAAAAAAAAAATCTACTGCTGCTTGAAAGAGTGCACCAAAGATGAATGGATGGTGATTATTAAACAAATGATGCAAATTCATATAACATAAGCCTAGATACAAGAATGCAACATTGATGAAAGCTTTAAAAACACAAATCTTTCGACAAGAACACAGAAGAAGAAAGAGAAGAATTACTAAACAGAAGTATAAAGAAAAAAGAAGAAGTGAGAAGCTTGTACAGTTAAGCAGAAGCCCAATCAATGCGATCATAAGAGCAAGCAAACCAAATGACTCAGAAGGATTTATGTGTCTAGAAGTTTTTCTTGTGTAGTTACAGTGTCATGGAATTTGCTAACATGAGGTGCTGACAGTGTGAAGGTAACAGTTCTGTGATGTAAGATGAGATGACGTATCATGAGAGGGAGAAGGATATTATGACAAGTCATTAATTAATGTATCAATGTCATCCATCAAGATAGATTAGACAGGAAGAAATCAACATGCAAAGACAGCACTGTGATTGTCAGTTCTAAAGGTACATTGTATTTAACTAGTATGTTTTTATCTCCTTTCTTAAGCAGAGCTTTTCCTGGCCAAAAAAAAGCCCCCAAACCCCACTAAAAATAAATAAATAAATAAATAAATAAATAAATAAATAATTAATTAAATAAATAAATAAATAAATAAATAAATAAATAAATAAATAAATAAATAAATAAATAAATAAATAAATAAATAAATAAATAAATAAATAAATAAATAAATAAATAAATAAATAAATAAATAAATAGATAGATAGATAGATAGATAGATAGATAGATAGATAGATAGATAGATAAATAAATGAATAAATAACAGAAGAATGAGTATATAAGTTAAGTATGGAAAATAATGATAATTGTGTTCTACTTTTTTTGATAAATTAGTATAGTCTTTGATGGTGTAGCAGAACAGAAAAAAAAAGAACATGCTGTGGACCTGTTTATTGCACATTCCCTGTACCAACTTGGAGATATTCTGCTGTATTACCCCATATTCATTGAAATAGCTTCATTTTCCAAAAGCTCTGTTACAGGGAGTCAGTAAGTAATGATAGTTTTGGTTTTCTGTTTAGTATTGAATACCACTTTTGTCCCTTTTACTTTTGAATGAATAACAGGTTTTGAATGTTAATGTTTTTGTCAAATATATGTTTTAGAGTGTATAATGTTTCATCAAGCACAGTGGAGAAGGAAAAGTAAAGTGTTCTAGCTGTAATACTTGTATTGAAGGAGGCTATGTACACTGTAGCTCCAGGTAAAGCTGATAGTAGACATGTCATGACACAGAATGTCTGTACAGAAAGAGCTCTGATGTGGATGGTTTGCATAGAAACCACATGGACCTGTACAAATTACTCACTGAGAGTAATAAGGTCTTCAGCAGTAGATAAATGATGGGGGTACACACAGTATAAGAGTTATGACAGAAATAATTCCCTTTTAACCCGTTGAGGATGAGTCCCGCGTATACTCGGGCAGGGTTCTGTGGGAAATGCGTGTTGTGACAAAATCAGCCTGTCCTCAAAGGGTTAATTCACACTGAACTGAATAGATCATTCCTTAAAGGATGTCAAGCTGATTGTTGAACTGTAGTATGAATCATGAAGATGTACTGAATTTGATAGTAATTCCAAACTTCATCCTAACGCCCAAGTTCTCTTTGGTGATTTTCCTCCATGGCAGACATGTTCTTTGGTGAGGCGATGGTCCCGGTTGACTCCCTGGAACACATGAGAGGCAGCAGGCACATTCTGCCCCTGAACGGTGTCACCAGCGAAGGGGAGAATGTGAAGGGCTCCCTCACGGTTTGGGTAGGGTGCAGTCTTTGCTTTCATTCTTTCCAGATCAACTACAAGATTATATGGTCATACGATAGAAAAATACTGATTTTCTATTTTTAGCAAATTAATTATGCAAATTTATGCTTGAAATCATATTTTCACCTGTAACTCTGTTAATTAAAAGACTGAAGGATTGCTAAATTTTTGTTTCATAATTCCTCAAGACACGTCAAACAATTTTCGCGTAAAAAAATAGCACAATCGAATTCAATTTTTTTTTTGTTCTTTATTGTTTTGTGAATTTCTCATGTATTTTACTGGTTATGTAACTTCAAAACGGTGTACCCAGACGTCATAGATTTGGTCTCAAAATATGCGGGAGACTTCAAGGATAAAAGTCATGAAATGGCGCGGCAAAATCTTTGCGCGTTGCGCAATCGCGGCGCGAAAAGTCAATGTGCGTTGCTCTGTACATAGTGACTTTTATGAGTTTGTGCATAATCACTCTGATATTTGTAGTAATTCAAAAATAAGAAGATATTTGAATTTGCATATTCATTCAGATAAAACTATATCAAATGTAACTGTAATAACAGCTTTTGCAACAAAACTCTTTATACGTACAGAGCTTCTGATTGTAAATAGGTATAAAATTGGTATTTTTAGTATTATTCATTAGAAATATGTTCTTTGTAGACTGAAGGTATTGACTGTGTGCGTGTCATTTTAACTTTGTAAACTTACAGGTTAAGTGTCATTATGCCCAATAACAGATGCTAGAATTGCTGAAACAAATTGCTAGAATAATTAGAATACGTGTAATTGGCATATGTGATGGTGCCCTCTACAGTTCTTATTCATGGAGTCCGCCGAGCAGAACACGGAGGTCAAACCCAGACAGCCCGTCTCTCCAACCAAGCGGGTGGAGACCTCACGCAGCGTCGCGCCTGACGGCACCGTCATCACCATGGTAACCACGACGACGGCCAAGCCCAAGCAAGGAGACCGGCGGACAGGCGTCAATGGTAAAGGGGGCAGTAAGCATGACCTTCATTTTTATCTTCCATTCCATTCTGCCGTTGTGAATGTTTGTTATTGTCATAGAGGCCCTTGTGTCCTTATGCATCCAAATATGATGATTGATTTGCAAGATGAAAGTCAGATTGATGCATGCAACACTTAAAGAGTTGGATTGTTAAACGAGGTAACTCCATTCTTGTCAATTTGAGATGTTTTAGATAAAATTTGCAAAACAAAGAAAATATGGAATTAAAAAAAAATATCATGACAACAAGATTACGTAACTCTTGTTTTGCAACAAGTGAAGGATCAATTGAAAGGTTTTATTTTGCGCTGATGATGGACTTACTTCAAAATGTTCAAAAATGGCACTTAATCTGTATGAAGACCAAACTCTTCACTTAATCTTGACCTGACTGTCGGGTAACATTTTGCCCCTATATCCTGTAAGAACCAAACAAAATCTTTTTCATGCAAGAGGACACAGGTGGAGTAGATACATGCAGAGGTTGATATAATTGCAAGATTGTTTGGCATTCATCAACGTGTACATCCTTGGCTCTGTTTGACTTTACAGATCTCTGCATCTCATGATCAATTTTGAATAGATTTGATTGAATGTATGATTTTTGAAGATATATTTCACAGGTTATCAGACTTTGGGTGAGGCTGAAGGAGAACGGAACAACTATTTGCATTCTTTGCGTGCCAATTGGCACAAAAAAACTCCATAGTATCATACATGCATGCCATCCAAAGCCTCTGGCACAGGAGGGGCTAAGTGCCTAGATTTGGAATGGAATAGAGAAAAGTTAGTGGTTGTGGTTCAATCTGTCTGTCAGGAGGAAGAAGTATCCCAGACCTCAAGGAAATATAAATCTCTCACATCTGGTAACTTAATGTGTGATATCATATTTCTGGATTAACTAAAATTGTGAAGTAAACATCATTAAATAAACGTTGTGAGGTCGTTTGTACTTCATGTTTTCTCCGAGGAGAAAAAAAGGTACCATGTGTCTATTTAGCCGACAACAGTTAATATTGTTGCTTTAGTCTTAACCAACTTCAGCAAGATCCAAAACTGTACTGAGTGTTGGAAGTGGTAATGGAAGAAAACTGAGGAGGGAGAGAGAGTAGATCCAACCAAATTTAGAAATCAGTGCTGGATGCAACATGCCCTGCAGGAGTTGTACAAGGGATACATTTTGGATTGCAACCTTGTCAATGAAACCTCATCTTCATGAAGCATGGGACATTGAGTGGAATTCATTGAGGCTGCCGATTCACTCTCCATTGTAAGCCATTAAGAGAAGCGAATGTAAAGTTGTTGTACTGCCATCAAGGAGACCTACATTGTATTTATGAAAGTCCATACCAATTTGGACAGCTTGGATTGACCCCCCCCCCCCCAAAAAAAAAAGAAAAAAAAAAAAAGGTATTCGTTGAAATTTACATTCTTCCTCTCAGTAATTCCCCCATGTGCATGCTTCTCCATGAACCAAAGCATGTGGAAATTCTACCCATCTGCCTGACAGTACTCCTGTATAAAGACTGCTAAACTACTGCTAGTGAATAAGTTCTAAACATACACATAACAAGATATTGCAAACAGAAATCCCTGCATCACTGTGTATGACAGCCCATTTCCCTAAAATGTATGTATGGACTACATAGTATTGCTTGTTTCCCCTTAAATAACCTTTCAATTATCCTACAGTAGGCTTCCCATAACTGTAAGACTCACAAATCAAGTAAAATCTAACAAGACCTGGTATGACTGCCACATAAAGATATTTTGTGTGCTAATTGGGTCAATCTTCTAATCAAAAGAATTTGAAGGAGTAATATCAATTCTTCCAAATAGTTGATGCCATGAAGACAGATTGCTTAGAATTTTTCACGAGATGAGCTCTGTGAATGGCAGAGTCCCTTTTTGTGAGGAAGATACAGGCTGTGCGCAGAGCTACAGTATATCTAATGTGCAGTATGAATACAAACACTTAATACTATTCCTGTGGACATTTCAGGTATTAGTGTATTACAGCACCGCGTGCACTCTACAATAGATCACTTTGTATCTATTGGGTTGGCTCTTCAGGCAGTGATTGAATTTACATTAGATTTTGAATTCTGCACTTCCTTTGAGCAAAGCACAAATCTAAAGACAGAAAACCAAAAACCTGAAACAAAAATTCTCTCACAGATGCACCAATGAGAGTGGTGACGACGGCCGCGTCACTCCCCACCCCCCAGCGGCCGGGAGTGATTCCCGACACAGAGGGGATGGTCGCCGAAAAGCCCCGCCAATCCACAGGCACCCAGTCCATGCTGGAAGTACCGCGGCCAAGAGTGGCATCAGGTGAGGGGAGGGGTGTTAGGGAGGGGGTGTGGCTAGGTGGGGTGTGGCTAGATGGGGTGTGGCTAGAGGAGGTATGGCTAGATGGGGTGTGGATAGAGGGGGTGTGGCTAGATGGGGGTATTAGGGAAGGGGTGTTCCTAGTTGGGGTGTGGCTAGAGGTGGTATGACTAGATGGGGTCGTGTATAGAGGGGTGTGGCTGGATGGAGGTGTTCCTGGATGACATTATAGCTAAGGGGTTGTGGCCTAAAAGTTGCGGCAGTAGAGAGGCAGAGGAGAAAGGGCATAGCGGGAGGCGGATCTTCACTTGGCTTCATTATTTTCACCCTCCTTGTCCATGCTAATTAATCTCTGTTTTTCCTATTTGTAGGCTACATTAATTCAAATAACTCAAACTCTTTTTATTGTGCTATGAATAAGTAAAGCATGATTGATGGGTGGATCATCAGTACATGCAAACTAAACCATGTCATCTTAATCTCATCATCCTTATGATCATGACATGTTTTCATGTTTACAATTCAAAATTTTCTTTGCAGACACACGAAGCAGGTCTATTTTTTCTTCTGATAATGGTGTAAAAAGGATGAGGGATTTAAATTGCAATATTCAATTCAGAAGTATTTGAATAGGAATCTTAAAATTATGTGGGCCCAATATTTTCCAGTGTTTGATTATTTTGGGTCATAAGTAGACAAAACTGCAGATCAAACACACTTGTTCAAAGGGAATAGTGTTCTTAGCTAATCAAAAGAATCTGTAATTTTGCAGCAAGTGGTATTGCAATGTTTAGTAATGATACATTTTACCCCATGAATAAGATCCGTGATAGAAGACGAGTAGATAAGCTAATGTATAGAAATACAAATCTTTGGATGGAGGCAAATTTTTACAGATGATGTTCAGGTTTTTGATAAACTTGCAAATCCTCATTGCAAAATTTGTGTGGATTGTGCTAGTGGAAGTTGCTAGTCCCTCCAAGGGCCGCATATTTCTTGAGATGCAGAAGAAGACCAAGAGATTTATCAATTGGACTCGTGACCTACTGTAGACTGTATAAAGGCGATTATTGCCTAGAACTTTTATAGTTGAGTTTGCTTAAGAATGCTGGACGAATATATATGTATATATATTTTTTTTATTTGATTTTATGTGATTTGAAAAGAGAAACTAACAACCGTACAGGCTACTTGAATGACTTGCTTGGTTTTACTAACAAACCTACCATGCATCATTCATTACCTCATTTAAATTGCATCCTCCATTTCCATGGTAACAAAATTTGCAGAGTGTCATCCATTAAATGCATATCATGTTTCCATGTGTGTGTGTGTTTATTTGTTTGTTAATGCATTTGGTTAGGAACATTTTGTACATGTGCATAAAAGTGGAAAAAGGAAATGTATGGCATCTTTATTCTTAACTGCTCATGATCATTCATCGTCCATGCTTCGGATGTGTTTTATTTTTTTCTGTTCACCTGGGATGGAATGTGAAGCTACACAAACGCCTTCGCCGAGCATTATAATCAGAGGTTTGTTTTTTTATAATCCATTGTCAAGCATGGATGCACAATCGAAGTCTTCACAATATTTGTGCACTGCCTATCTGGAGGTATTGGATGTACGCTTTCAGCTGTGCACTTGCAATGTTTAAGGGCAATATTACCTTGATGTAAGGGAAATTAGAGTTTCTGAATTGAAGATGATAATATTGATACACAGTGCTTTCTTTTTTTGTGTTTTTTTTTCTTTTCTTCTTCTTCTCCTTCTTCTTCATCAATTTCTTCTTTTTCTTATTTTTTTTTCTTACTTTGTTTTCACAGTGTGATGATACAGTGATACTATTATAGGAGAATAAGACACTTGTTAGGACCAAAGTTTTGTCAAGCCAAGAACACCCATTAAAGGCTCTGATCCAAGTCGCATTAAATGTTTGTCCCTTCTCATGAAATACAAAGGAAGGAATTAAGACACATCTTGGTGTGTGCTAAAAGATAATAGAGCTACATTCACCTCTGAATCATCTTTATACTTCAAGTTGCAAATTCACATCTTTTCTTTTATGAAGATTTGAATAACTATGCAGTGTTCCACTTACCTTAAGCCATGAGTCAATGCATTCAGTATTGATGCAGAGTATATACATCACCATAATGTGCACTTGTTATCTTTCCTCCTTGCACAAACTCTAGGTTGTAGAACAACTTCAGAAATTCTTCCCTTTGGTTTCAACTTTGAAGTACAATGTAAATTGTTGTCTTATGTAGTAAAGGACAAGTTCACCTTCATTAACATAAGGATTGAGAGAATGTAGCAATATTAGTAGAACACATCATTGAAAGTTTAAAGAAGATCGGACAATCCATTCAAAAGTTATGAATTTTTGAAGTTTTTGTGCAGTCACCGCTGGATGAGAAGACTACTGCAGTGTATGATGTCACATGCGTACAACGATATAAGGAAAATATAAAGAGAATTTCACAAAATTTCATCTTTTGAAAAAAAGAACACATTCCCTTGACTCGTTACTGACATATGTTATGGGTAATATTATTCCCATTGCCTTTAGAAAGAGGCAAGTCAAGTGCTCTTTTATTATGCAAAAAAAAAGTGAAAATATGTTGAATTTTCTTTATATTTTCTTTATACTGTTGTACTCATATGACATCACAAGCCTTAGTAGTCTCCTCATCCAGCGGTTCCAACACAAAAGTTTTAAAAGTTCATAACTTTTGCATCGATTGTCCAATTATCCTCAAACTTTCACTGATGTGTTTTACTAATATTGCTGCATTCTCTTAATCCTTATGTTAATGAAGGTGAACTTGTCCTTTAAAGGCTTTCTAACTTTCACTGAAGCTCTTGCATTCACAGTACACAAAGCACTTTCTAAATATGGCATACCTAAATTGCAGCTTTTTTTTTTTCTTTCTAAGACAAAACACCTCATCTTTTGCTTTTCAGTCAGTGCTCTCTGTGTTATTTATGTTTGTTTGTTTATTAGAGCTGCCAAATTTCATTGTCTGCACAACAAGTCTTACGACAGTAGTGTCTTAGTGCCTGACACATTTCAGCTACGTACACTGTATTGTGAGACTACCTGCCTTATTACTCCAAGGAAAGCACTACATGCAAACGGTGTAACTAAGATACAGTGAACCTGTTTTACAAAAAACAAAAAAACAAACCTCCCATGATTCTTTCCATGCAGTGGCTGCCACAGAATCGACGTACAGGTCTCCTTGACTTTTAATGGCTGGATGTTCCCATAAAAGTAAACTGCAGAATGCTCCCTTAGCAATGAACATGGTTGTTATAAACAATTGTTACAGCAAATTGAAAATTTACCTCCCAAAAGTATTATCATCATTTGAATGTCTATGGTGCAAAATTACCTTTGGTTGTAACAAAATTTTGATATAATGAGAGAAAACTGCCAGTCCCGAGGACTTCATTATAACACGGGTCATCTACATGAACATTGTATGTTTCTTTAAATGCTGATAAGAGCATGTAAAAGCCTTCCTAATTGGGAAATTTTTGTTACCTTCTGAGATGCAATGTAACACACAAAATCTCTCAGACAGTTCTTTGGAGCTTTCCTGATGCTGATGTACGTGTATAGGATGTTGGCAGTCCTGCTCCAATATGAATTCGATAGCATTTTAAAGGGTGTGTACAGTTCTGGTCGAGGTGTAGATTTAGCTTTTAACATTTTGCGAGATATTCAGAAACCACTCTATGAGATGTCAAAGAGCATGCAGTTCTAAGGGGTATCAAAAGTTTATTCGATGAAAATCGGTTTTGAAATGGCTGAGATATCCAAAAACAAGGTGAAACAAAGAGATCCTAATAAAGTTGGGGCATGTCGCCTTTTATTATCAGCACTTTTTTTGATATCTCAGCCATTTGAAAACCAATTTTCATCAAATAAACGTTGAATCCTTCTTAGAATTACATGCTCTTTCATATTTCATAAGAGGCTTTTCATTATCTCACTTAGGAATGTTCAAAACATGAATCCCTACCTCAACCAGTACTGTACAGTCCCTTTAAAGTTAGGATGTACTGGGGAATCCCCTCTTGCTAGACCACAAGCCACAACTTGAGCCATTCTACTTTGCTGGAGGCTTCTAGAAGGGATAGATTTCATTCCAGGTTCCACTTTCACATGCTGTCTTAATTCACTTCAAACTTTAATCTATGCATCATTTGATATGTTTGCATCAAGTTCTGCTTTATAGTTTTAATGGCACGACTGGCACAGTCCCGTGTGACTGTATCAAATATATGAATGTTGTGTGAGTAAGACTTTCTTTATGGACAATGCTACTCTTAAATAAACCATTTAAGCACTATTTTCTCTTCCAGTTTGTTTGCATGTAATTTTTTTGCCTGTGCATTGCATTGAAGCCTCATTCTGAATGCTGAAACATCTAGATATATCACATAAGAGTTGTGTATACTCAGTGTACAATATCTGCAGCATGTTAGAAATGGGCCTTTGCTGGATGATATGCAAAAGTAGTGTGCTTTTGAGAAGTGCAAAGTTTTGTCACCAGAATGACTACTGTATACGCCATATATTTTGCGAGTCTAAATTTTCGCGAACCAAGAATTCCTGATGATTTCGCGAGTGGTTAAATTCGCGATCGTGGAGTCGTGTTCTGAACGGAGAATTTAGTGTACACGCCATCACATTCACATCGGGATCAGAGTCAATATTTTTGTATGTCTTTAATTTCACGAATAGCACCTGACTCGCGAAATTTGCGAAAATAAAAACCTTGCGAAATATTCGGCGTATACAGTATGAAAGGGAACCATGGAGAACAAACGTGATAGCAAAGCAAGTAGCCACCTCTCAAATTAGTTCACCATTCAGCTCGCAGTTTTAGATAACTGTTCTTCATAGTTACAATGGCAGCCTGTACTGCTTGAAGATAGGCAGTAAGGCTTACTGTTATGCTTGATCTTTCTTGATTTATAGGGTATTTACAAAGATAAATATGTAGGGTAGGTTGATACAAAAATGATTTGAACAGGGCAAAGAAGTACACACGCACACACACCCATATCTTTGTGCACTTGTACACAGACGCACTAATATGCATAGAACATAGCTGTAAGTGGTTGAGTGCTTTTTAGGTGTGGGTAGTTCAGGTGCAAACAGGGTTTAGTACCACATGTTCATGTAGGAATATAACTACAGAATACAACACACCCACCTCACCTGCATTTTATTTTTGCCGTGTTTGATGTTTGTCATTTTCATGCCACGCCATTTTTCATTTCACGCTCATGCCATTTCACGATCATGTTTTCAAATCATCGTCCTTCGTGTTACTTGCTTATGAATATACAGTAACTGTACTCTGTATTTAGGATGTCAATGGCAGAAAAAACAAATAATTGATATATGAACATCAGGATTTTACAAGTTACAATTTCAGGCTGAATTCATTCTATCTGTATAGCATGTAATCTGTAATGTTGACATATTGGGGAGTTCACATAGGGGTACAATTGTCATATTAATAGTTTTGTGTAAAACATCTCTTTGTTCATGTATGCTGTTATTGCATACTTATTGATATTGATTGACTGATGTCATGAAAGATATCTCAACTTGTTGTTGCCATAGAAACCAGGCAGGAAGCTGCTGCCACGCCCCCATCACCAAAGGGTGCTCCTCGCTCAGTGGCCGACACCGCCATCAGACACCTGTCGGAAGCAGCCAGCGACACCAGGCAGAAGACACCGACAAAGAAGAGTACACTCATCATACACGGTGTATCACAGGTACTGTATCACAGTTATACACTATGCCGCAAGGTGTAACTCTCTTGAACGTAGGTGTATGTGGTCTGTGTGTTGAATTCTCTCACCAACTTCAGGGCCTCATTTCATATAAAGTTAATACAATAGCAACTCTTGCTGGAATGGCAATTGTCACGGTAATGACAAGAATCCAGCTTCCTGATTGGCTGTTGCTATGGGAAGTTTCCATCCCAGCAAGAGTTGCTATTCTGTTATAAAAACATCTTTTATGAAATGGGGCATTGGTGTTCTATGACATTACTGCATGGTCTGATTCTTATAGCTTGTGAAAAGACCTGAGACTAACCCTATCTATCTAGTTTGTGAGCACAACTTATATCTACAGCTGTAACAATATACACAAAACATGCACTACGTGTATGCTACTTGACTTTGTGTGAGCAAGTGTAGATTGTGCCAAAGCATGTTTTTTTTCTTTTTCTTTTTCTTTGTCAGTATTGTGCTCTTCTTCTACCCCAATATATTTATTTATTTATTCACTATTTATTTTTTATTCATTTCTTTATTTATTATTTTTTGGTGGTCACAGAAGTGAATTCTTTCCTTGTTTGCCCCAGCAAGACCTATAACAACGTATGTACAATGTACTAGTATTAACACAGGCATGACTATGCTCAAGTATACAAAATTGAACATCGTGCATGTTTACACTGTGTATGCAGAATGAGGCTACATACCGTGAACATATAAACCCAGAGACAATAGCAATCATACCACAGGTTCAAGGGCAGTTGTAGGTGGTTAAGGTTTAGATGCTGAAAAGCGATATGGGAGTATGCCATATACAGCACTTTTGACAATGGTATTGTATGTCAGCCTGTTGAGCCTTACAAAGAACAAATATTGTGTTTCGAATGCACATCAATAAGCGATGCAAAGAGGGATTGTTTCATTTCTTATCCTACCAGATTGTTTCCCTGTCTTATCGCAGATGTTAACCTGATAATTTTTTGGTAAGGTTAAGAGAAAAGTAGATGGAATATCTTCCTTTTTATGCTACCGATAGTACACTGTTCTTTTCAGATACGTACATAGTACATGTATATAAAACTCATTCCAGTTACTAGTCTATGTAGAGTGAAAGAAAAGAGACTGTTATATTTCTTCTGCAAATGCTCTGTGACTTTTGGCCTAGTTTAGCAAAGTGAAACTCAGTTTTCCACTTTACTGAAGCTCAAAATAAAATGCAGGTTCTTGAATGTGGTGAGTTATCATGTTTCCTATGTTTGGACCTCAGGAGAGGACTGCCCCCATTGAAAAGGTAACCACGTTTTGATAGCAGCTGTACTCATGATTAAAGAGGAAATAGAAAGAAAAATTTATATCATGGCAAAGCATTTACGAATTAATGTTTACAAATCTCATGGAATGCCTTTCTGTCACATTCATCAATCCAGCACAGTAGGATTCATGTATTAAACAGTGTCAATGTGTAGCATGCTTGGAAAAAAAAATCATACATTTTTTTTTCCTTCATTTGTATATTCACATAGCTTGTGATGTTTTAAAGTCCTCTAGTTTATTTTGCCATCAAAATTAGCGTTTTAAAAGAAGTAGCTGGCAGTTTGTGTGCCAGTCAGAGCTACTACAGAACTGAAGGGGAAATGAAGTGTGTTTAATTCAAAGCACTAAACTTGTCTCAAAGATGAACTATATTGGTAAATCTAGTCAACTGGACTTGCTTGTAATTTGGAGTAGCGACTTTTCACGTCCGCTCCGGGACGCTTTACCTGGATGACTGAGAACATTCACAGACTTGTCTCAAAGATGATAGATCCATTAAATATACGGTGTCATAATTTGATCATGGCAGCCATGTTTTAATAACTTGAAAATGCAGTTTTTACTCCATTTATTTAAAGGAGAGATCTAGGTGATATTTGTAATACTTTGACCCCATTTTTCATTGTGTCCATGCTTTTAAGTGGTTGACATGGTCTGTGTTGTGCGCTTGTGTGCTTTTGTGGTCAGTGAGCTTATCTCTTAATTCTTTATGTTTGTATTGGCATGCTGGATATCTGGCCATCATACCATGTGAAATAAACCCAGGTTGTAGTTAATTTGCGAACTGTCAAAAATACAAAAATAGACACAAGAAAAGTATGCATTATGCACCCTATATCTCTATCTTTTTATCTATATTTTTTTATCTACCTGTCTATCTACAATGTATCTGCATATCTTTAAAGTCTATCTACATGTACGTATCTATTGATCTATCTTTCTTTGTACAATTGTGCATGTACAATGCAGGCTTACATATAAATACATGTACATCTCAACATTCCTCTAATTATTTCTTATCTTCTTTTTTTTTTTCTTTTTAGATTGCATGTATATGCCCTTTTTCATTCCAATTAGATATTAAAGTACGTATATGTGGTTGTTCCTCTCCTAAATTCAAATGAAAAAGGAAGAGTCATTCTGCTACTTTCCGTGCTTGAAACACTGTACACAGCCATCAGTTTCCTTAAGCTGAAATGATTGTCATTATCACCAAGCTTTTGCCACACTTCAAGATAAGTTCCATTCCAACAAAATGTTTCACCCACCATTGTCTGCTTGTCCTATGTGATTTAAATGTCTTTAGTACCATGTGAAAAGAAAAAAAAAACACTTTTTATTGAAAAATAAGTCTATTTGAAAGGTTTAATAAAGCATTTAAGCTTGAATATTCCAGTGAACTGAATCAGTGTGTCGATCAAATGTGGCATCCAAGAACACTTTTCTATAGATGGAGATGTCAACTTTCTGTAATGTTCTCATAGATTGGATGATTGATGGGGGGGGGGGGGGGGAGATTGGAAGGAAAAAAGATAAAAGGAGCAAGTGCATAATTCCAGTATGAGTTATCAGAGGATGATTTCTTGCAAGATTCTGGTCACCAGATATTCTGGTGTATGTAATCTACTCTATTATATTCGTCTCCTTTGGCTTCCAAATTGAAATACACAAAGTTTACTCTGTAGAAGTTTTTCATTTGAATGAATATTGGAAAAGCACTGGTCACAAAGCATATTGAAATTTTCAGAAAACCATTGTAATGTCATTTAACTTTTGATGTGTATGTATCATAGTCCAAAATTGCTAGAAATCTATGAGTAATTGAAATTCATCAAAATTAGTTTTTCTTTGAAGTGATATACATGTAGTATGTATTAACTTTGTTCGTTTACTCTAAATAAAGTTACAGATAATGGGTAGTAATTATGTGTTTTGTCCTTAAATTGTTTTACTGAATTTACATGAACATCCATGTCACAGTATTCACGATACATTTACAGTGATTGCTTGAAATGGTTTAAGTGCATTAACACTGATATTTGTATTAACATTAACCCCACAGACCCCGAACACAGACTATTCTACTCTGAGTGATGAGCCAGCAGAGAGCAGCTTTAAAAGAGGTAATAAAGCTACCATATTATCTTAACCCATTCAAGACTAGTCCCGAGTATACTCGGGCAGGCATCTATGGGAAATGCGTGTTGAAGCAAAATTAGCTCGTTCTCATTGGGTTAATGAGAGAAGGGGTCAGCATTTGCATATTACAACTAAGAACGTTCTGCTTAACCTTCAACCCCATAGAGATGAAGCACTTTGGTTTCTTTACTGTGTGAATATGCTCATACAATGTAGCAAAGGCACAAACAGAAAAAACAAACAAACAAAGCATTTTATGTGGTATCCTATGCTGTACTTTGTTCACAGATTGGCAGGTAAATTGTAGGTTGGAGTGCTTTCTTTGCTGATTGGCACGGATGTGTGGAAACTAGTTTTCATTGACAAGAGATTACTTTTATGTATCCTTCTAATCATTCTTGTGTCATTATGGCTGTCCTGTCGGTTAGACTGAGGCAAATTGCTCCACCTGAGTGGGCTTGGCTGATTTGCAACTAAGTCAAGTTTTGATGGATTACATTTTGGTGCTATTTACAATGTAAATGAAAAGCTTGACAAGTTCTGATTAGTGCCTGGGTTATTAAGCATCAAGGAGGAGCTCTCATATTATATTGCATTATCTCACCGTAGGTTTTTCATTCTCACGAGGGATAGTTGAATAAGCAGACACTAGCTGTATGCATATGAAATACATAAGATCTGTATAAAGACCCAGAGCTTGGGGAGATGTAGGTGGCCCAATTCAATCTGCCCATTGGTTCTCCTGGACAGCATGTCATCAAACTTGTCAGTCACTGACAACTTTTATGAGATACTGAAATCCTTACATCTGATTGGCTGAGAGCAAATTTGTCAGTGAAAGAAACATTTTGATGAAATGCCCTCCCCTCTTGCATTTTGAACTCCATGCCAATGCTGACTTCTCATATCAATTTGCTTGCATGCTTGCTTATTGTCTCTCCTCAGATGCATCTCCCAACGGCAGTCGGCGTGGCTTCAAGCTCTTCCGGCGGCGGAGTAAGAAGGAGAAGGCGACGAGGAGCGTGAGTCTGGACGAGTCTGACTTGGACCGGGCGCGGCAGGCAGCAAAGAGCCACGATACCTCAGGGACCCTGAGGCGGGACCAGAAGGCCAACACCCTGGAAGTGCCCACCCCTGAGAAGGGTGAAAGCACGAGTGCAGGTTTGTCTAAGGAGTCGACTGTACATGCCCAAAATGCTTTTGATGAACAGGTTCTTTTTTCTTTTAGCTTGTTGTGGCCATGCTTTAACTGTTGAGGATGAGTCACGAGTATATTCGAGCAGGTGTCTTATGGAAAATGTGTGTTGTAACAAAATCAGTCTGTCCTCAAAGGGTTAAGATTCTTTTGCTCTTTGTGATTATTACTGCATTTCATTCTTGGTATGTGATTCATTTTTGTCTCGCCCACCGGAGGTGAAGGCGAGACTAAGGGATCCAAATGGCGTCCGTCCGTCGTCTGTCCATCGTCCGTCGTCCGTCTGTCGTCCGTCACAAATAGGGAGTTTTCGATTGGGTGAACGAGAAGGACGTGCCGCCGAGCGCAACCGTACGTCAAGGCGTCACGTCTGTACGTTGACCCGCTGCTAAAACACATTTCGATTTCGGGCGCCAGCGTCACGTCTCGTGCGTGGCGTGTGCAGGAGGCAACCTGTGCCTTGCGTGCATATACTAGTATGCGGAATTTGTGACTCGTTTCTGTACTTGTAATATTTATTTTGTCTTTGACTAGATGCGTATCCTGGGAGGAATTATGTGGATTTTAAAACATGATGCATGGTAAGACTACTAGGCAAATGCACTGCTGCACTAGCTAGGCCTAAAGCACCAAGATCTGTTTGCGTAAAGCATTACGTGTAAATGCATGTGTGGGACTACGGTAGGCAGTTGCAAACTGCGAAACAGTGAAAACGGACAAATAAGAGGCTGTAGTTTGTATGTCAGCGCTGCTACTGTGACGTATCAAGATCATAAGCTTTCATGTAAATAGAATATAAATATTCTCTCGAAAGAAAAAGGAAAACAGGTGAATTGAGCAGGGATTTCCCGAGAGTCATCGTGCTCTTCCGCACGATACCCGAGAGGAGTGTGACGTCATAGCAAGGTGGGTTGAGCGCGGCGCAACCGATTTGGGTGGACGGTGATAACTGGGGTTAACGCGTTCGAAATTTGTGCGATGAGCCGAGGGTCGACGCTCGCGCATGCGCAGTACGTAAAAACTACGTCATAACAGGGTGACGCCTGGCTCAACGTGCAAATTGAAAAGTCCCTATTGTTAAAGTTTACCTGCAAGACTCTCTTATGATGCATAACTTGGCAACTGTTACAGCAATGGCAGCCACACTTGGGTGATAGAAGCACTAAGGGTATCTTCATGTTATGGTGTTTTTCGGAGGTCATGTGATGATGTCAAAGGTCATTTGAGGTCATATATTAAAGAGTATGTGCAAGACTCTCTTTTCTTTGTTAAAGGTAGGGAATCCCATTTGCATGCCTTAAATGAAGAGTTGTATAAAGACAGTGGTATGTTGAAGAGAGTATCATTTTAGAAACTCCCATAAAGTATTGAAAGTGGAAGGTAACATTTAGTACATTTTTATTGACCGTTAGATTTTGAATTGAATTTTTTTCGGGGCTCACTGTAAATTCCAGTACATTACTAGGCTACCTTTGCAGACCCATGCACTGCATGTGTGTCCATCATGCATATTTTGTGAAGAAAGTTCATCAAAACTTACAAACATTTCTATATACATTCTTGCCACAGACTCTATATGTTATTACATCAGCTCTTATACTTTTAGATTTGTGTTTATAGATAAAAAGTACAGAAGACTGCAACAAAAAGGCTTAAGTGTGGCTGACACACAGAACTACTGAGTAGTTGAGTTTGTGCATTATTCAAATTGTAGATAACTGTTGACTTCCAAATTTCTCAGCAGTGGCCTAAACAAGTCCCCTGAGGTTCATATTTAAAGGTCCAGTTTACCTTTGGGAGCAGTGATTTCAAAAATGTTCAAGATATCACATTTGATGCATATGTGTAGGTCTGTTGTATCATAAAACATCCTACCATATGAAATATTTGCAATAAAACCTAAAATATAAGGAGATATCAGGGTTTTTCTCAGTAAACCGTAACTGTATACGGTATAGTCTGGAAACATTTTTATTATAACTATTGTTCACATTTTGTGTATTTAACAACACTTACCATCGATTATATGGATTCAAATTTTGACAGTGGTTGTTTCTATCCCTAACTCACATTTTAGAACTATTTTAAAGCACTAATGCTTTCATCTGCAAATGGTAAATTATGCCTTTAATGTTTTGCTGCATTTTGGGAGGTCTGTAAAAGGTATCCCCTACCTTTAAAGTTTACCTGCAAGACTCTCTTTTGACAAATAACTTCACATAAGTTGCTTGGATTACAACCTAACTTGGGTCGTAGATGCACTGGGGGTACCTTCATGTTATGGTGCCGTTGGAGGTCACAGGATAAGGTCAAAGGTCATTTGAGGTCATACGTTAAAGTTTACTTGCAAGACTCCCTTATCACACGTAACTTGACACATATTGCTGCAATGGCAATCAAACTTGGGTGATGGATGCACTTGGGGTACCTTCATGTTATGGTGCCGTAAGAGGTCACATAATAAGGTCAAAGGTCATTTGAGGTCATACGTTAAAGTTTACTTGCAAGACTCTCTTATCACATGTAACTCAGCACATGTTGCTACAATGGCAATCAAACTTGGGTGATGGTAGATGTCTCTTGGGAAGTTGAAGGTAACCACAAGGTCAAAGGTCACAGACAGGGGTCAACGAACTTTTAGAGCCCAATGTTAAGTTTTTAGGGCGCATTTCGTTTATGGCTCATAACTTTTGATCCCTTTGTCCGTTTGTGACCAAACTTGAATGGAAGATGTCCCTTGGGGAGGTGAAGGTCGTCACAAGGTCAAAGGTCACAGACAGGGGTCAACACATTTTTAGGGCCCAATGTTATGTTCTTAGGGGCGTTTTGATTGTGGCTCATAACTTTTGATCCCTATGTCCGTTTGTGACCAAACGTGGACGGTAGATGTCCCTTGGTAGTTAAAGGTCATCACAAGGTCAAAGGTCACAGAAAGGGGTCAACAAATTTTTAGGGCCCAATGTTGAGTTTTTATGGCGCGTTTCGATTATGGCTCATTACTTTTGATCCCTTTGTCCGTTTGTGACCAAACTTGAATGGAAGATGTCCCTTGGGGAGGTGAAGGTCGTCACAAGGTCAAAGGTCACAGACAGGGGTCAACAAATTTTTAGGGCCCAATGTTATGTTCTTAGGGGCGTTTTGATTGTGGCTCATAACTTTTGATCCCTATGTCCGTTTGTGACCAAACGTGGACGGTAGATCCTTGGGGAGTTAAAGGTCATCACAAGGTCAAAGGTCACAGAAAGGGGTCAACAAATTTTTAGGGCCCAATGTTAAGTTTTTATGGCGTGTTTCGATTATGGCTCATTACTTTTGATCCCTTTGTCCGTTTGTGACCAAACTTGGATGGTAAATGTTCCTTGGGGTGTTGAAGGTCACCACAAGGTCAAAGGTCATAAGCAGGTCAATTAACTTCTGGGAGTTATAAAAAATATTAATTCCTTGTTAATGTACGTGAATGGGCGAGACACAATTTGGCACTTGCCTTGTTTTCATGAGCAGAGAAGTGATACAAGTTTCATCTTACTTGCTAATGATATTGATAATGATGATGAAGATGATAAGATGATAATGATGAAATCGATTGTGATTTTCAGCAGGACTTAGTATCTTTATTATCATTGTTAAAAATTTTACCATTGCAAGAGCATCACAAATTGTCTGTCGACGTAAATCGCTGATTATTCAGTGTTTTAGTAATAGCCATCGTGACAACAAATCATGGGCACATGATTTGTGCACTTGGGTGTGACTCAAACCAACAATTCCTGATTTCTACAAAGGCGTTGTATTCACTAGACTGTCGAGCTTCCACCCAACAGCCAGTGCTGGTTGTAATCCCTTGAAGCAGTGGGTATTTATTTGGATAAGTTTTGCCATTAGACTCTCTTTCCGAGATTTGTCAGCATCTGATAAACTTCACCTTCCCATATGAAGAATATTTTTAGTCCCTGAATGTGATGTATGAAATACCAGTACCAGGGGCCTGTTTTATATGATTACGATTGATCTGTCGCTTGATTACTTGAGCATATCTCAAGAGAGTCAAGCATAAGATCAATATTGATCATAAGTCTGTTTCATAAAATATGTTCATGTGTGATTTCAAGCACGAATTGAATAGCAGATCATGCATAACCTTTTTTTTAATCGCATCACTCTTACGATCAATCTTATGATCAATCTTACGATCAATCGTTGTGAAATAGGCCCCAGGTTTGCTCTTTTGTCAAATAATTGTATCAATTGGTATGATCTTAGTATGCAGGGTTCATTATTCTTTGACTGTTTTCAATTCTGTTAGACTCATCACCAAGGAGAAGCAAAAGGAAAATGTTTGGTTTCCTGAGGCGGCAGAAGAGCAAAGACCGCCAGTACAGCTCCCAGGGGAACATAGGGCAGCCCAAGCCAGCCAAGGGGGTAGCCGTGGCCTCCACCAGGCAGACATTAACGGTGCCCGACAGGCAACCAAGATCAGCCAGTACCGGTGAGTGCCTCGCACCGTAACCCTCCCCCCTCCCATACCTCGTCGGCCCCTAGGCCTAGGTAGGGTTAAGCATGTGAGACGTTTTTGAAGGGGAAGTCTACCCCAAAAATTGATTTGTGTGAATAGAAGCAAAAAGACAAAGAGGAACACAGGAGAGTGAAATTTTGAGCAAATTCTTATACAAACTATTCAATAAAAGAAAGTTATGAATTTTTGAAGTTGTGATTATTTAAACACAAATTGAGAATTGTGTGATATCACAAGCAAGCTCCTACCTATTTGCTCTGTGCTCTGAAATACAAGTTTCCCATCAAGTGAATTTCCTACCGTCCATGTACCATTGATACAATCATCATAGATAATATTCCATACAACCCTTGGATGGAACAAAATATTCTGCCATCAATAACGGACAAAATGAGAGAATTTATCGGATCCAATACACAGACAAAGTGAACGGTGAGCTCATGTGCTACTTTGTGTAGTCATCAATTTTTCCTTGCATGGTCACACCTTCAAAGTCTCATCACTTTCAAATTTTCCTTCTGAATTATTCAAAGTTTTCACTACCCTGTTTCTCTCATTCTTGTGATTCTATTTATACAAATTTTGTTTTAAGGTTTGACTTTCCCCTTTAACCGTCTCAGGGCACTCCACCTCAAAAGGCCATGGACACATTAACCTGTTGCCTCCTCAGAGGTACAATGTATTGTCATGTGCATACATTGTACAATTTGTACATGTACATGGCACAAATGGTTCCAGGATAAAAGGGGTTAATGAGCTATGTTGCCTTTTGGAATGTGAGAGTGATTTTCCTCTGGCCCCATGGAACTACCAAGGAGAGATTCATTTCACCATCGATGTAGGCCCTTGCTTTTTTCGCTTCCTTTACCTACATGTATGTGTAGTTATCTTTTTTTTCTATCTTTTATTTGCCCAATAGTTGCGCAACATGCTTGCATGATACATGAAGGTGCTGAGGTATAAGATTTAGACACGAGTGCTGTGATACAGGGCTGCTCCAATCTTTGTCTTCACAGAAAAGTTACGCCAAAAAGTAACCATGCATGACGTGGCAAGATAAGATGCGTATATTGTCAACAACAGCCTCATTTTCTTGTGAATGCACACAGTTGTAGCATTAGTCTAGAGAAACTCTACGATGCTTGTTTCCCATGCTGAACTGGTGTCGCACTGAATTGTCCGTCACTTTAGAAATCCAGCATCTTTGTGGTACCGCAGAAGGTACAACCAGGGGGGCGTTTCATCAACGAGTTCGTCGGAGATTTCACCGACAAATTTGCTATCAGCCAATCAGACCAAGGATTTCATTAGCTTTTAACAGTTGTCAGTGTAAATCCTTGCGTCTGATTGGCTGATAGCAAATTCGTCGGTGAAAACCTCCGACGAACTCGTTGATGAAACGCCCCCCAGTTTGTGGGTAACTAATTACTGACAAGTTGTAAGTGTTATGAAACCAAAATTGCAGAATGTATCCGGGAGAGGGATCAACTTTAGTGGTGACAGTGCCTTCATTCTTGGAAGTATGATAAGTAGTGCTTTTCGTCAGATGCTCATTACATTGAGATCAAAACGGAATTGACATTGAAAAATTGGAAGAGTTGTGTAAAGGCCCAGTTCTCAGATATCATGGGGAAGCAGGCACACAGAGTTGATATAATAGTGTAGGTAGCTGAAAAGAGCCAGTCTTAGTGCTTAAAGGGGAACTCCACTCACCATATTTAAACTGACTTTGATGGAGCAGAATTAAACATACAGGTGAAGTGAAGCCTGTATAAGAAAAAGGAAAGGTATTTGAGAACTTTCTGTTCACAAAACCTTGATGTTGTTTGTAATCACACTTGCTCATACAATTAGTTGATGATGTCATCGCCTCAGAAGTCTTCCATGGTCTTGCATAAAATCTTAACGGATTCCTCCTTCTTTCAAATGAGATTTTAAGAGAGATTAGTTTTTCCCTTCGAATTGTGTCTGATTTGACATACAGTAGAAATACTGTAATGTTTATGACTTGTGGTGGGAGAGATTATAGTTGCTAGATTATCAACATTTATTTGTTGTTTTTTCTCAATAACTTGTCTAATTCTGGTGTACAAATAGGAGAGTTACAAGGCAGCAATATCATTGCTAATGCTTGTTTGTTGTTGTTCAGAATTCCTTGTGAACATTCATATCCTTCGTAGGACTTCTCAGAAAGTATCACTGTCCTGTCTGTTAGATTTGATTCTATTCATCAAATATCAACTTTAATGTGGTGTGAATTTCCCCTCTGATAGTCACATTAAACATAATGAGCATAGTCTTAATGTCTGCATAAGTCTACCATCTTGATGTCACTTTTAGCAAAAGAATGCCAAATCTGATGAATTAGTTAAAACATAGCACATACATGACTGTATGCATGCAGGCATAGAGCATAGTTTACTTTTTACACTGTGGCTGCAAAGTTCATAGAGTATGAAATTTGCCAATCATCAACTTGACATGATACCAAAGGAATCCTTTTTGAATTGAATGGTATGAATTAATGCAAGTACATACATATGTGACCCGCTACAAGAAAAGGATCCAAAAGTCGGGGGACATCAATTTTCTGAAAATGACATGACACTGTTCTCTTACTCTTCCGCATTCAACATGATTCATAAAAGTACTCGGTTGTGGAGATATCGATGATTGTATGAGAGCATGTTGTGTGGGCTAGGAAATCAGCATTTCGAGAAAACCACCTTCAAAGTTTTCCTTCTGACGCAATTGTGCTATTACAAAAGTTGAAGTAACACAGTTTTCACCTCTTAACAAAAGAAGGTATGCTCTTAGCAACCTCTGCGATGTTCATTCAATGGCTTTGACCGATTTTGATGACCTGGCTTCAAAGACGATTTTCTCGCCTCTGCCGTCAGCGACTTTCAGATCCTTTTGTTGTGGCGGGTCACATATTATGCAGAATTGTGTGTTGGTATTTTGTGCTTGTGTGTCAGTGCCCACTCACACACACTGTAGGCTGCATGGAATGTAACCTCTTTTTGGTTGTTTTTTCTGTCATACATATGGTAATGTTGTGATATTTCTCTGTTTGTCTCTCTCTCCCTCTCTCTCCCTCTCTCTCTCTCTCTCTCCCTTGTATGTCAACCCTGTCATGTCACTCCTACATTTTGACCAATGACCACTCTCCGTCTCATTAACATTCTTTGCTGTCGGTCAATTCTTCTTCTTTTTCATTCATTTTTTTCATCATTCCTTTTTTGAATGCAAATGATGACCATGTGGTTACATGTATCTTCATGGAACCCGCGATCAACCCACTCCTACCCACACATACTCATTCTCACAAATTACTTACAACCTGATCGCACTTTGCTAATTATTGAACACTAATTCTCTTCCCATGCCATTTGTTACATTCTTTCTTCAAATATTTATCATCTTTGTCCATGCTTTATGATCATTTATTGACAACACAACAAAACTATACATGTATTCATAAAACAAAAACATATGCCTGTTTTGTGTGTCCACAAAAAATATTTTCTTTTCTCTGGATCTTTTCGTTTTGTGTGTGTTTATTTCATTTTTTCTGCATATTTTGCTCTGTATTAATTACACTTTGATCTGCGTCAAAATACAACTTTTAAACTATTTTCCATTGGAACGCTCGTGCGTCTATATCTGCTTGACATTGTGACACGTTTTGAAATACTAATTCTTGCAATACTTGTGACAACACCTTCTTGAATGCTTACATCCACAACATATAAACATGCTTCATTGGGGTCACAAAACAAACATTTGCAATCTCTATCGTTACTACAAATGCAAATTGTGTGTGTGTTTTGTGGCCATTGCCGTTGCATCACAATGTCTGTTTGACACCTGTGCTGTGAAACAAAAACGTATGAAACAAATATGCCCTGTGTACACTATAGAAAGGGCAGAGGGCGCTGTTCGCCTTCGGCCACATGACAGGACTGAAAGGCCAGAAAGACCACTATCCATGTGACGTCACGCTCATTCTGGTGACCCCATGCCCCGCCCTCACTCCACCCCCCACCGGAAGTTCACCCTCACGCTGCGGTTGGACGTAGCGCGGTGCTTCGCCTGACTGCGTTACATGGTGATGCCTACAATTTCTGGCTGTGATAGAGTGCCCGCATCGCACTGTACCATACTGTACCATACCATATTGGAAGTGTTACTGTGCTCTGTGGAGATAGCTTACCTCAGGAGATTTTTTTTTTTTTTTTTTTTGACTTGCACCAGAGTGGTCACACTTTCTGTAGCTGAGAGTCATTCCTCCTGCACACTTACACTGTATGCTACAATCTGTACATACAGGCATCCCATATCAGTGTAGAGAGAATCAACTCTTTGTATTGTGATGTGGTGTGTGTCACACACATTCTTTTCATGCAAACTTATGGTATGGTATGCTTTTGGACCACATTGCATTCAAGCGTTCTCTGGCATGGTACACAGTACATTTTTGAAGAACAGCAGATAGTGGTCCACTTTTGGCATACTACAGTACGGTACGCTGTGGGAGCATTTGAATGTACACAACGTACCTGTGGCACAGGTACGGTACGGTACGGTATAGTATGGTATGGTACAGTAGGCTTTACGAGATCGCTTGAACATGCTTTCATGTTCTGTTTGGACACTGTGACTGGTGCAAAGACTGGAATTCAGACAATCATGATTTACAAAATGTAGCAAACACCTGTCTATGAAGACTACAGTGTAGCTCTATTTCACTCCACCCAGAGCAGTCTGCAGTAATGTGAAGACTTCTTCTTGACACCAGTTAGTCTTCTTGGACAGGCATAGACACTCTTCAATGTAAAAGGAATAGCAACACATGGGTAATGAATGTCTATTTTTAGATAGTTTACCTCTTTTTGCCTGGCAACTCTTAGAGACTTCAGTACAATATTCAATCATAGCAAAATTTGATGCCACAACGTACCTGTACAGTAGCTGTAATGGCAGTTATTGTTCAGTCATTATTGGAAGTTAGGAAACTGATGTACCAAGTGTGACTTGAACATGATCCACTGGTTCTTAGGTGAATGTATCTTGTTGACAGTGCACTTATGTTTCTTTCCATTGAACTTTTGTTTAGTTTAAACTGAAAGTTGATGAATGTTCTTTGTCTGTCAAATGCCTTATTCAAGCAAAACTTAGAAATGAAAGGAAGATGGAAATGTGACCAGCCAAACTTCCTTTGCAGGGTATTAAAATCCTCATGGTGCAAAGGCATTTAGCTTAACTTGCCAAATCATTTCATGAGCATTTGAGTAATTGTTCCAAACTTAACTGTAGTTGTAGACTATTAAACAAGTCCACTCAGGTGTAGCAATGTGCCTCAGTCCAACAGGAAGGCCATGGTGAGAGAAAAGGGATTAGAGGGGATTAGTTAATCTCTACTCATTGACAAAATAGTGTTCGGATGTCTGTGCATAGTGGTGAAGAAAGTACTCCTGCATGCGTGCAATTATCGAACAAGGTATAGTAGACTGAGGTTATAACTGTAAACGTCGATATTTTCGCGTGATTAATTTGTTTGCACTGTGCAACTCAAAAACATATTCGTGAGTTCTTGAATTCGCGCTGCGCAATTGTCAGCCCATTCAAAAATGTGCAGAGAAAATTGTGAAGATATTTTCAGGGGTTTTTAGAATTTGCGCTAGCCAGAAGTAGCACGAAATACGCGAAAATTAGTGTACCGCGAAAATCTCTGCGTTTACAGTACGAGACTACGTCAAAAAGTCGCAAACAGTGATCCCTCATCTGGGAAGAAATGATTGATTTGAATGAAGTCAGGTCAAGTTTGATAGAGTATCTGTATACTCAGAGAAGGAAAACGTCCATATTTATTACCAGATAGCATCATACTTTGTCAACCCAATACGAAATGAAATGTAAAGCATTATTTGTTACTATACAGTCAAGCTGGTCTTGCTTTATTTATTACTTTATATCTGTAGCTTAATTGAAATGTTACAGAAGAAAAAAATGTGCAAGTTATTGGTATATCCCCACAAATTTGTAGATTATTCTTCTTTTAATACAGAGAGACAGGTATAGAAGGAAAGTATATCTAACAAGGTTTCTCTCTTTGACTGAGGGTGGGATAACAAGAAAACAAACACAGAGAAATGTGCAAATAGAATGTATTTTAGGTGATGGATGTACAGCTTGTAAATCTTTCAATTTGTAATTCTTGTGTGAGTAAAGGTCAAGTGCAAAATGTATCTAAGATGTAATTTACAGATTCAATGAAATACTCACTTTGAATAAATGTGATTTTTGCTACAATGATTATCTTGAAAAGATGATTTAGGTACTGACAAATTTGAGTATTCATTGTAGCCTCTGCTTCTTTGCATGTAATATATTTATGATTGTAGGAAGTTTAGAAGTGATATCAACTGAATAAGGGGGAGTAATAATGCTGAAAAAAATAAATGAATAATCAATAAAGATATCATGCCACTAGTGCCCCATTGCATCAGAAAATGAAAATGCTGATAAACGAAAAACTGGAAACTTCACAAGCACCACAGCAATATAAAGAAACCCTTAGCACAGACTAGCTTAACCCTAAAAGGGCCAGGCTTTTTTGGCTATGCTAAGACCGAGGGGAGGGGGTTTCTGAAAACAGAACATCTCCACAATAATCCATTATACATGTATAATTGTTTATTGGATCTCTGATACTCTTAAAGGCACTCATTTCTTACAATGTACTACCATTCAAAGGTGTAAAAAGCCATAATTGTATGTTCAACACTGCTCTTCGTTAACAGGGTAAACCCAAGGGCAAAACTTTCAGCACAGGGATAAGAAATTACTAATGGCATGATTTCCCATGACTTTGTTTGAATAGCTTCAGATACAATGTTCACAGAGCAGTCTTTCAAAGTATTTCGATAAAAGACAATTTAATGTTGTCTTCTTCTCTCCAATGTGATAAAATTGCAAGACCTTTTCTCTCTGTTGCTTTCAAAATTATAGTACGGTCAACTGAGTGTGCTTTCTATGCCATAGCCAAGCACTGTGCCGTGGATGTAGATCAATTTTTGCACATTTCTTTAAGACTTTACTGCACTTCTTTTCTTTGCTAGGTGAATTTTACAATTGGGTAAATACTCAAGAAGTGGAATTTTTTGCAGTGAATATTTTTGCACATTTTGCATGACATAAAACTAGTGCAAAAATAAAAACGGACAGATCTTTTGCTTGTCCTACGTCATTCTATTTTGTTCTTTGATTCCATGGAATTAGAAATGTGGAATTCATATTACCAGAACATGTGTGAAAAATCACTCTCGCAAAAATTTCCACTATTGCAGTAATTTTCTTTCAAGTTGCAGAATGCTGACTTTTCTTAGGTGTCTTAAGAAAGAAGTCATAATGTAGATCATGGAAATGTAGGGTTATATTATTAATTAACTCAGAAATTATAAATGATTTCATTAACTTCTGAACAAGAATTTACTTATTTCTCGTGAATAACATTAATAGTAATGTTTAACAACATTTCCGATTAAGAAAATCTGAGCTGCATGACTGTCGATGTTAAGAGTTGCCGATTTGTGTAAATATGGAGCTGTGAAAAAAAAACTTGGAAATTAATTAAAATTCTTTAAAAACAAAGACAAAATGTTGAAGTGACTGAATGTAATGTAATTGATATTTCCCACAGAAAAAAAGTGTTAAATTAAATGATTAAGTAAACAGACTATTAGCACATTTATTATATTTACTTATAGATCTTGTAAAAGGAAGAGCATAATTCTCAAAACTATGCTGTGGGGTCATGTTTTTTCATACATTTAAATATCATCATAGAGCCTTGTCAGCAAATTCAACTGTACAGTTTTTGAAACTGAATCGCCATAACGCTTTAAACGTAGTGTCTTCAACATATTTATTCTCTGTCTTTGAGTAATTATTTATTTATTTTAATTGTCATTTATTTGTTTGGGGGAAATGAAAACTGCTTTGGACCTTTAAAGCAGCAGTTTGTAAAGGGATATTGGTTTAGTATTGGTTGAGATCAGGATTCAGGTTTTAACTTCTTGTGAGATAAAATTATTAGAAGCCACTTTAATGAAATATTAAAGACCATACAATTGTATGAGGAATTGAAAGTTTATTTGATGAAAAGTGGTTTTCAAATGGCTGAAAAATCCTAAAACAAAGCAAAACAGAGTGCTCCTGATAAAAGGTGGGCCCCACCTTTTATTATTCATGACCACACTGTTTTACACACTTTTTCATTGCAAGTGGTTTCAAAGTACTACATGTATCTCACAAAAAGTAAAAATCTGAATCAGAAGTCTAGAGCAGGTCAAAACCGTTGGTGCTCATTAGCATAATGCGTTCAAGTAGTCATTTCAGTGGATAGAAATGTGAACATGATTCCATATACAAACAAATATTTTCATTCTTGATATTAAACTTAAATTTACTTGACACTCTCAAAGAAAGAAAGCAAACACACATCCACACAAAGAAAAATATGATGGTGAGAAAGTGAATCACAAGAAAGAAAGAAATATATAAAAACCTGGATAACCACAAAAAAAAAGAAAAAAAAATATATATTCAGTGTTAAATGCTGATTGGTTCTCTGCTGTAATATCTATTTTTTTCAATATTTTTTATTCACCTTTTTGTAATATTTCACATGACTTGAGAAGGCTTTCAAAGTAATGTTCAGCACAAAACGTCCTCTATGATTTGCTGACATTTTTCCCTTTTTTTGACCCTGTCTGCTTAAGTGCACATTTTTTTAAAGAATTATATTAGAGTCAATTCTAAATTGAAGAAATTATATGTAGATATTATTTAAATAAAGGGTTCGTACCAATAGTTGAGAGGCAGTCAGCTATCCTGCCTTTATCATGTTTCATCCCTGATCTGGGATGATTAACTGAACTTTATATGATACTTTGGTATTTCCTTTGATATTTTGAGACATGTGCAAAGCAGTGCAGAGACTGCACTGAATAGAGAATAAAAATAGTACATACAGAAACAGGATTTTGTCAAGCTCTTTTCTATTTGTTGGTGCATTTGTATGTTTGCGTGTTTGTATGTAAGTGTGTGTGTGCATACAATGTCTCACATTTATGATGTGTGAGGTTTAGTACCAACTGTAAAATGCCTTGCATTTGTGTGGCAGGAGAATGACAGTATTCAGTAATTCCTTCTGACCCATTTCTGTATTTCTTTTAAGAATTTTAGATGTGAGAATACCAGAATATGTGTATCTGTGCATTAAACAACTTTCATCAGGTTTTGCAATTGGAATCAGTTAATTTTAAGTCCAAATGTGGATATTAAGCATACATGATTCCTTATCCAAGGCAGATTGACATACAATTTAAAGAACATGAAAGATATCTTATAATTATGTTCAATTATTTCGGGAAGTATGGAAATGCGTGACATATACACATAAAAATTGGATGCATTCACACCATTCATGATATGCACAAAACGAATGCATCTAGTTTGTGGTCACTTAACCCTAACTAGGCCGGACTATTTAGGTAGCTCATAGAGCCGGGGGGGGGGGGCCTCCCAGGCCCCCCCTCCAGATCTCAGCCGTCGACCGCGCGATCGCGACGAAAATTGGCACACACATTGCCTATGATACATGTAATCTAAAGCACTACGAAGTTAGATTTTTTTTTTAATTGTCATTTATGCTAAATTATGCTAATTTATGCATAATGATGCATGAAATCAGACAATTTGTTATAAATCACTAAATAAAGCTTGAAATGGGGACATTTTTTTTGGTGTAAATATTCTTTTTAGTGTCCTAAGCAAATATGAGGGAAAAAAATTGAGCCATTCGAAAAAATTTCTTAAGTATTTTATTGTTTTTTTAATTTCTTATGTATTTCCTTGTTTTTTCGACTTTATGTTTTTCATTGTTTTTTCGATGAAACTTGTCCGCGACATTGTTCCAAACAAGAAAATATGTTATTTGTTGATTTTAATCAATAAAACCCCAAAATAATCATGCTGTTATGAAATTTGACTGTAAGCACAGTAATAGTTTCCATTGAAATTGTACGTGAATTCACGTTTTTGAGCAATATTTGGTCTGACATGCATGTACATATTTATGCAAAACTTCGGAACCGCGCGCCCGGGCATCGCAAATTTGGTGTCAAAAGATGCAGGAGACTTGACAGAAAAAAGTCATGAAACGTCGCGGTGATAGCTTTTCACGTTAGCGATACATCGCGCGGAACGTCGAGGGGGGGGGGGGGGGCCTTGGAGGCCCCCCCCCGGCCTAGTTAAGGTTAACTCACTACTTTGTCCAAGAACAACATGTGCTCAGATGGCCCATCATAGTCATTGTTTGTATGTGCATGTCTCCATGCTGTTTTTATCCATTCCTTCACTATTTTTACTCCTGCAATTTCATTTTGTTTAGATCTTGTAGATTTTTTTTTTTTCGTTCATTGATTGTTGTTGCTCATTATAAAATCATTGGTTACAGCTCGTTATTCGGATTTATTAACGAACCTTCGGAATAACGAGCCTTCGGAATATCGAACCTTCGGATTAATGAACAGCACCCAAAATCATTACCCCTTCCCATGGTATAACAATCTGTGATAGCTTTGTTATAGTCATTTTGTTGTTGTTGTTGTTGTTGTCCTTCCTTATCATTTCTGTGTCACCCTTAATTGATGTAATCCAGTTTGTACAGTCTCCTGTATCATTGCATCCAATACTCTATCGTGACTAAACTCTTGTTTGCTATACATAACTGTCCCATGATCATGGCCATCATACGTCATCACCTAAATTTCATGTTTGTTTTTATTTGTTTTTAAACCTTTTATGTGTCTATAACATTTGCTATTTGTCCATCATATCTTTCCATGATTATTGTAGCCCATTCATGATTACCAGAGCCCTTGTTGCTGAGTTTTTCATGGATGACTGCATCCTCCCAGTTAACTACATTGATTCCCTCCTGCATCATTTACTCATTCTATGTCCTCTTTGATGAATGAATTCCAGCCATGCTTTCCGTATCCCTCCCTAGTTTACCATTCTCCCTTCTCATCATCTATAAACCATTCCTATGATAATTATATGCTGAACTTCTTTAGACCCTTGTACCTCTGGGACCTATTCCATCTCATTGGCTCCTCACCCTTGAACTTCTATCAGTTCATCCCAGCCTCTCATACATGTTAATACCCAGCCTCCCACCAATAGCCTTAGTCTCCTTCCATTCATCCCATCGTGTACATTGTGTAGGCCCTACCAGTCTTAACCACGTACACCAACCTCTACCACTGACCCTGCCTTCCTGTTTCCCTGTTCTCCTATACATGTGCTTCCAGTTTTAAACCAGTAACCCATGTCTCCTACCAGTAAAATTACCCTCCTACCAGCCCCCTCCCCATCCCAACCTTCTACCAGTGAGTCCACTCCACCCTCTGTGGTACTATCATCCCATTCATCACCATGGCAACACCATGCCACCGGAGTGCCACCTGTCCATGTGTTACCCTTAATAGCCCCATATATAGTGTCCAGGCCCTCGAGCCTTCTTGCAACTGATGTTTTTGAGTGGTGTTACCTTCTTCCTCCTTGTGTGGCTTACCCCCCCATGACTGTCCTGTGCATGAAGACTGTATCAACGATGGACGTACACACTCAGGTAACAGCATCTTTACCAGTCTCTCTATGCTCCCCCTCATGCTTCCACATCCACATATCTTCCTTGTATGTCATTGACCACTGTAGTTGGTGCCAGTTAACATGTTTCACAAAGTGATTTTAGTTGCGTTGGGCAGTGCACTCCTTGACAATCACACAACATGAGCTTATCATTTTTTGTTTTTAATCTTCTTCTCTTTTGGTGGTGGGGATGTTTTATCTTTACTTCAAACTTGGTTGCAGGTTTAGAAAATCTTATAGCTATTATGTAAATGTGTATGTAGCTTCCCTTTCTTTTCTATATTAGTGTGTTTATGTCTGTGTTTCTTGTCATTTTTTTTTTTCTTTTTTTGGTCTTGGGATGTGGATTTCACCACTAATCAATAACAGCTCTACTTTTTATTGCAGTTAGCATGTATGTATTAAAGTGCTTTGAAATTCACATTGCGTATCTGGAAAAAAAATACATGTATACGTGTAGAAGGAACAGGCACTTTATTATATTTAAGATTCTTGATCGCTAATAAAGATATGGTACACTGTATGGACACATTTTTTTCAGTCCCTTTTGGGTTCTGTTTGTCAAAGGCTAAACAAGTACATACAACTTCCTCTTTTTCTTATTGAAGATTCACATGACCAAAATTCAAGGCAACACTCAGGTCAGCCAGTGTATTGATAGAAAACCTTTGCTTCTTTGGTCAACATCACTGATGCATTGAATTATTATTACATGTATTATCATTATTTCATGCATGTTTTATTGAAGTGCTTGTGTCACAGTTAGCCTCTGTGAAGCGTTTCATTGTTGACTTAATTTCAAATTTGTACCCTGCTTTACAGAAGTCTTCAGAAAAGATTTTGTCAAAACTGTATGAAAGTGCTACCAGGTGGAATTCTGTATGAGTTCAACAAATAGAAGTGTAAAATTTCATTGAATCAAACAAAAAAGAAGAAAAATTTTATTGGAAAAGTTTCAAATGTTGTTACAAAGTGGTACTATTGGTCAAAATTAGCATGTAAACTTGTTTAGTTATTGAAGAAAAAAAAAAACACTTCATGAATTTTTTATCATTCAGGATATTTTTGTTCTCAATATTTTGATGGTCATGTATGGTGATTGCTAACCTTTAACAGTTGCAAGCTGTAACTATAGGCCTTTTCTGGTTTGGGCACTTTTTTTTTTTTTTTTTTTTTTTTTTTTATTGATGTCTATTTTAGCCATATCTTGGGGACTTCAGTATGTTATAGCAGATTTCTGCACTGACATATCTTTCCACCAGAGTCATTGCATAAGCCAGAGTGAATTAAATCATTTTTTCTTTGAAGTTTAGAAGCCCCCTCAATTTTGGCTGACAGAAGTTACCATGTTGAAGAAAACATCAACAACAATCTTAACTTATGTTGGTCTGAATGGGAAGAGATGATTTCATAAGTTATAAAAAGAGTCAGGTGCATGACTTGGACAGTGCATGAATTAAATGTTTTTTGGGGAATGCTTGAAGCCCCCTACTTATGGCTTGTAGCTGTGGACATTCACATAAAACAACACCAAATCAAAACAGATCTATATGTAATGTATTGATACTCTGTTAAAATTTGCTTAAGATTTTTTTTTTTTTAAATTAAGAATAAAAGCGCCTTGCTAATTGCACTGCATGAATGATGTGAATTATTCCCTGTTAAAAGCTGAGGGCATACTTTTGTATGAAAATACTCATTTGTTTTGAAATGTTGATGTTCTTATCGTAAGGCTGTAACATTTAAGCATGTTTGGTTTCCTGTGACAGCAAAGTTGAACTTTTCGCATGTATCTCGATGCTGTCACGTTGAATTCAGCAGTCCAGTTGTATTGCATATCTGCACAGTGACCATGTGTAAATCACAATTTTTAAAATTGTATTTATATGTGCACAATTTATGTACTCTTTAGTTGGAACTTGGAGCCATCCATGTGCATATACATGTACCATCTACATATATGTGTATATAACCATTTTGCCCCTGATAAAGTCACCGACTGCAAAATTGAATATAAAAAAAAGTGAAATATGTGAATATGGGTAAGAAATAAAAGGTGTAGTATTTGCATAAAAATAAGTTGCTCTGTGGACATACTGTGTTGGTGTTCAAAAGGTTCTGAAAATGATCTTTTTAATTAACCAATTGGAGACTAGTGTACTGGGGCAGATGTCTTTTGGAAATGTGTGTTAAAGCAAAATCAACTCATCCTCAATGGGTTAAAATCTACCCCCCCCCCCCCAAGTGCTATGTTAATATGGCATTTTGACTTGATGAAGCAAGCTTACAGTTTGGAATGTATTGAAAAATTTTAAATTTACTAACTAGATGTTTGACAACTTCTATGTAAAAGCTGGTACATTAATTTTGTACTAGTATCAAATTGATGTGTGTCAAAGTGTAAAAGAGTATTGCCAACTAGCAGTATGCCTAAAGCTATGTTGGATATATGATTTGTGAGAAAAAAAAAAACATTTGCAAAGTGGGCATCCTACAGAAATTGGTTCATTTTCTATTTAAATCTCTTGAATTCTTTCATGTATGTGATTACAGTCACTATTAAGAAAGGCATGTAATTGTGATAGCAAAAATGTGCCACACTAAAGTTAGCATGGGGGGGGGGTCCTGCTAGTCGTGTATCGAGAATGTGTTGATGCATAATCTCGATCTCTTCTCTCATTGGCTCATGAATTCAGGGGACATTGGGATATACAGTGAGTACGAGCTTCGGCGGCCCTCAGCGGACGACACGGAGAGCGATGTGTCAGCGTCCAGCAGTCGTCCAGTGAGCATGGAGAAAACTCTTCCTATGTCTACTGTGTGACAGTGACCATCAAGGTACAATTATGAAATTTTTGAAGCCAGACAGATAATTCACTGTAATGATAATAGTAGCATTATTGATTAGTTACGTGTTCAGGGCAGAAACTGTATCTACATATTCTGCTGCAGGGTAAGAGCTTCTTAACAGTATTTCACTGCACTCCTAAATAATTGAGATGAATTTAATTTAAATGAATATCAAAATCATTAAACATATCAATCTACCGTGTTAATTTACTCTTTACCGCGACCTTTACTGAAATAGACCAATCTTCAGAATATATAAGTGTGGAGAAACAAAATGCTGGAGTCCTTGTGAATAATCTGTAACAGATGCCTCGTGTACGTATGTTGCATATCACAAAGTTTATTTCCATAGTGTTAATGAGGATTCCTTCAAAGATTTTGTAGCTGTATGCATTGCAGTTATTAGTTAAATATCAAGCATATCCATAATAAGCCATTAAAGATGAGCCCAAGTATACTCTGGCAAGTGTCTAATGTTTAGGGAATGTGTGTTGTCGCAAAATCAGCCCATCCTTGACGGGTTAATACTTTATTGTTATTTTGTCTTGCAGAGGATTCATCCGTGTGGATGCTGCAGTTTGGAGTTTGACCTTGGTGTAGGCAGAGGTCGTAGATCTGAAATTTACATATTGCACTTTGAACCTTGACCCCTGCCAATGATGTGGAGCGGTAGACTAGCTGGTGATCTGGAGACATGATTGAAGCATAAAAAGCAGAAGATTTCACTACAGATACGCAGATCAGAGATTTGAGAGAGGGCACGGGGAGGTGTGTGCCTTGCATTTGTCTAGTCAGATTCTAGAATGCCTCGGTGGATGAAAAGTAGCAAGTGTGGAAGTTCGTTCGCCCCGTCGTGAAGGAGCCTTGTCTGTCAGACGACCAGCAGACCATGATGAGATGTCTGACCACTCACCACATCAGCCTCATAAAGTCACTAACATGATGGAAATGCGGTTTTGAAAACAAATGGAAAAGATATAAGGGGAAAGAAATTGTTGTTTAATCATGATTTTATTCAAGTTCAATGCAGTGTGAGAATGACATATTAAAAAAAACCCCAAAACCCAGGTCTGCCATTTCATTCAAATCAAATGGCAGGTTAAAACACGTAAAAAATGTTTGATGTATAAACTACCTCCTGGTCAAATTTCAAAGTCTAAAGTAAGATTTTGAAAGTGGAAAATGCTGAGATGATATGAAGCAAGTGACCAGTCAGGCTTGAGTTGACCCATTTTATGTCAATGCTCCATCTCCTGAATAACTGATTGCATCTGAACTTGAAGATGGATTGTCTTGCGGTAGTGTTTATCTGGTCGCTAGTTTTCTTTTCATTTGGTGGGACGTTTGGGGAATAAGGTTTGGCAAATCACAAGACCTAATAAAGGTCAGAGAGTAGGGAATATATGACAATACTCAAATTCGGACAATCAATGTTTGGTGGCCTTATCAGGCTATGTGGTGATGGCGGAGTTCACGGACAGAATGTGACACAGCAAAATTGTATTCATATTTGAGATACATGCTTGGCGTAGTCACATAATGGTGGTTGATTGGGTTTAGTTGTGGTGGGATTTACCCTTTGCTGATAGACCTCTTGTGGTTAATGTAAGGAAAATTATGGGGAGAGCTTGCAACTTGCAAACAGCGGACAGCTGAGGGCGGGCTTCGTCTGTTCTCTCCCAGCAAAGCCTGGGAGAGAGATCCTTGGGATTAGTCTAAATTCAGGCTTCACCTTTAAGTCAAGGTGGGGACCAACCTACTTTAATAGATCCCCCCATTGCATGAATGCTGCATGAGTTTTGAAATTCACTCACTATCAAAGATTTTGACTTTGCAAAAGAACAAACCATCTCATCATGTTTGGTGCTTTAAACACCACCATAACAACCAACTGGGTTTCTCGTCCAAATTCATCCTCTGTATATATTTCTGTCATTGCAAGGGACATGGTATACGATATCCATGGTAGCCATAACAGCAGTCATAATGCATTCATTTTTATCAATAACACAAATACTTCAAAATTGCAAGTGAAACTTTAAAAATCGGCAAAAGTCACTAAAATGCCTTATATTTTGCAAAAAGTTACACAGTGCTTGAAGGAGAATTTTGTGACTAGAAGTCATTTGCCAATGCACACAAGGCCTCAGCTGTAAGGTGGAAATCAAACACACACACCAAAGGGGCAGATGCATTATGGGTCGTGTTGTTGTTCCGCTCAGAAATCTTTGTAAAATATGTACGTTGTTAAAAAAAAAAAAATGCTTGCATGAATCTGTGTTCAATTTTTGTGTTCATATCAACCAATGAGCATTGATGAAAAGAGTGCACTGTACCAATAAACCCATGTCTGAGCAAGAATTGGACCAGCCAACAATTTAATACATGGCTATTTTTCTCTTCCTTAACAAGGAATCTCAACAAACATGGACAATGAACAAAAGTAGATGTTTGAATAGCAATTTAAACAACATTTCCTTTCATCCAAATCCCAATAACATGAAAAACAGAACAAAACAGAAATAGTGTTAATGCATGGGGGAAGATCATTTCATATAGTATGAACATTTCAGGAAAATGTGTTTAACAAATTAAACATAAGTTGTCTTTAAGTGAATCGGATATTTACCTAGTTACAACCAAACCTCTGTCGCAAAAGAACAAATAACTACTCAGATGTTTACTAGGTGCCTGCAAATCTGTAACTCCTCTATTTCATTCTTCACTCAAATGCCTCCCCTATTCTTGTGAAAGTGAAATGTTTTTGTACCTTTTTGTATCACACAGTCTATAAGAGCTAATTATGATTTCCTTAAGTTTTGATTGCTGTCCGGAGGACTATATTTTGTGGCACTGTTCTCAAATTCATTCATGCTTGCTTTTGTGGATGATGTTGATGTTTGACATGTACAGGTATTTATTATAGTCAGTGTAAATATTTTTGGCACCAACTCATGTCGTATTGATATTGCTCATGATTCGGACAAGGGTTTGCAGTTTATTTTATTGAAATGCTCAGCGTGTAGGGATTATTGATTCAGTGTAATAATTTTATCCAGTAAACTGTACATCACTGGCAAGAAATGCGAAGATTCTTTGCCTTTAACAAAAGATATGCGGTGCTGATTGGTGGGTAGTGGTGTATCTTATGGGGCTTTTTTTTTGGTGTGTGTATGTGTGTGTTTAATAGGTTATGGCACTGACCATATGTGGCACACCCAGCTTTAAAAGTACAGCCATCCTTAGTTTGTTTTTATTTCTTCCCAGAGTCAAATACCTGCCACATTTAATGTCTCACATTTATTTTATATTTTTTTATCTATATACAGGGGGGGGGGGGGGGGGGGTGGGAAGTGATGAAAATCTCTTTATTTAAAAGTTAGATTTACAGCATATTCTTGTTTCCTCTTCTTCTTCTTCTTCTTCTTTGTTCTTCTCAGTGTGTTCAGATGATTGTATGTATTTGTACAAAATGCCGCTGAAGTTTTCTACTGTTAAAGAAACGGTGCCTTCTGATATTAATCTTATACACATTTTGATGGAATAATTTCAAGTTGAAGAAGAGTCAGCAAAGATGCTGAAAGTATAACTTGAGAATGTGTCATGACACATTGATGTGATTTTTTTTCTTTCCTTTTTGTGTACTTAAAAGAGTTAAGTCCCCAAATATGCTAAATCTATTCCCTCCTACAACACAAGTGTACATGTGACATCATTGTACATATTTCTGTGTCCTCTGAAGAAATGAAATCAACAGAGAACAGTTTTTACACTTGTTTTCATTTGGATGAATACTATATCTTATCATCCTTTGAAATGATGTACCAATGCATACTGTCCAAAGCAAAATGGTTCAGCACTTGATGAATTTAGCATGTTTGGGTTAAACTCAGTGTGTATGTTTGACTTTATCACTGCAGTTTGTGCAATTTTAGAGTGTAGACTCATGGATTTGATGTATCATGTTTGTGAAGTATTATGCTGAGTAATAATGTAGAAATACACATTTGGGTGTTTGTATAGAAAGATGTATTTACTTTCACAGTTGTTTTATGTGTAACAGTAGTTGATTTCAAAAAAGAAAAAGAAAAGAAATTCACTCTAGCAGTGTTGGTTAAAAGGCCAAATAAAAATTTCTACCAGTAAATGAATATGATAGTGAAAAAGACTGGTACCCTTTTTCACTCCATGATTAGGTTAGTTGACAAAGAAAAAATATGATGTCCACTCAGTACAAATGGTATAAACCATATATTTGAAACTTGAATGTTTGGCAATAAATTGAAGAAAAAAAAGTTAACAAAATTAAAAGCTACAAGAGGGCTATTATGTCTGGCCAATATTTGGTGTTTGCACGCTAAAAATTGGAAGATTAAGTGAAAAATGAAGACTGTATAACAGACTGGCATTTAAGACTTATCCAATGTTCTATGGTATTATTTATATGACATTTTGGGAATATATTGAACATGTTAATAATATGTGATATTATAGACATAATGGTGATGACATTCATTTAATGAAGTAAATGATTTATTCCATCTGTTTTGGTAATTGAAAGATAAGGAGGAGAACATTTCAATTTCTTTTAATTTGTCTTAGAAAAGATAGTATGAAAAAAAAAGAGTACTGCCCGAAATAGAATAGTATAGTTGAAAATGATTACATTTGTCATATTGTTGTTTTGTTCAGTGATGCTGTGGTTTGTCCAAGTAGTAACAGAAAGCAAAGATAAACTGTGTATATTTCCACTTCTGTTTATCCAGGATGGGATGTTTTGATTTTCCCAAATTTGTCCTTTTAATTTTCTTTTCCTTTAACCCTTTGAGGACGGGCTGATTTTGCTACAACATGCATATCACATAGACACATGCCCGAGTATACTCGGGACTTGTCCTTAATAGGTTTATATAATGCATTTTGTCATGCTTCATTTATTAAATGTCATGTAGTGTGCTGCTCCTAATAAATGCTTTATTGGGGGTCAAAGTGGTGCTCACTACAAGGGTAATAAAGCCAAGTTTATTGCCAAAATAAGATTAGACCACATCAGCTGTCCTGACATGTTGGCACTGATACATTAAACGTGGGATACTGGATGCTGACTGAAAGTGTCAAGAAATATAAAACTGAGCAGTGCAAAGTTAACAGGGCGGTATGGGACGGCTTCCATAAAACCATACACACCGGGATACAAGTGATGTGATAATTTACTTTGTTTTCCTGGTTCTCAGTTTGTTTGTTTGCTTTCATTTGGAGATACTATATTTGTAAAGGGACAGTTTCCTCTTAAGAAAAAAAAAATTGTGGCAAGATATCAAAGGTGAAATCATTTCTTTTTTTAATAGTACTATACATACTGATATTTTTTTTTCTTCTCTCACTCGCTCTCATAAATGAGATACTTGAACTTCTTTTTTTCCCAATCTTGCCCAATTCAGAAATGTTCCATCCCATAGAAATCACAACAATTTTGAGATGAAATTCATCAAATATTAATAACTTCATAATTTAAGAAATATCATTGGTTCTGTATTGTACTTGGGTCCAAAATCAGTACTGTGTGACAAAATTAAAAGTCTTTTTTGGAAAGGAAGGGTTTCTGATTCATCAAAATTGACTTAGTTCTGTACAAAAATGCATTATTTATTTATTTATTCATTTTTGTTTACTTGTTTTTGGACGCTTGGACACTGTCATCTTGAATGACTTCAGTTTGATTCAATGTCTTTGTCGTGAAGCAACCGTTTTACAAGTTAATGTACATGTGCACTAATACTTCACTTTCACCATTCAACGAACCTTCATTCAGATTATGTACATCGTGAGAACACACCATCAATTCTGTATGAACATTGTAAGTTCTTTAAAGACGACTCGTTCATGTGTGTGTGTGTGTGTGTGCTAGGATAAGTATTAATCATTGCGTCTCCCTTTTTAAGTGTATAGATGTGTTGATATATGTGTGTTTGTTTCTTTGTGTGTGTGTGTGTGTGTGTGTACGTTTTTTAATTTCTTTGTGAGACTCAGCAGTGAGGGCATTAAAATAGTGGATTGTTAGTAAGTACCTCTGAGAGAATTTTTCCCCTGTTTGTTATAGTTTTTTTTTTTCTCATGATGTAAAGGTGATGTTCTAAAGTGGAATGTAATTCTTGTGTTCTACCCGACTTGTCATTGGGACTAACTTTGTTACTTGTCAAATGTTTCATAATTTCTATTTTGACAGAACCCCGAAAATTGTTAAACTGAAACCCCTCTAAATAATCAAGTGAGATCTATAGTCGTACACAGCCGGACAACCAATGAATAAATTGATTGCGTTTTCTTTGTAGGTGAAGTATTCTTCTCTTCTTGCCTTTCATGTTGTTGTCTTTCAGCTTGGGAAAATGTAGCATGGCACTTGCAAGTGTGTGTGTGTGTGTGTGTGTGTGTGTGTGTGTGTGTGTGTGTGTGTGTGTGTGTGTGTGAAATGAAGAGGGTGAAAACAGGAGACAAACGTTCACGGTTCCATGACATTTTGCTCCTGCGATAATAATGTTTCCATGAAATATCTGCGCGTTAAGCCAAAGATAAATTCTACTCACAAACACAACCCTAACCCTATTCCTAATCCTCGTATCAAACTAAACCTAAAACCCTATCAGCCTATTTCAACCCTAACCCTAGATCATTGAAGAAAATAAGACAGGAGCAATAATGTCGCAGGAGCGAATGTGTCACCAGCGTTACAAGGTGTTCCGTGGTACATAAAAGCGTTTTAAGCAACACGTAGTCAGAGTGTTCACAAGGTATTTCTGGCGAATAAGTTCCAACTCTCTATTCGATAATATGTTCATTGCTGTATTTTATGTCATTGGTAGGTGTGTGTGTGTGTGTGTGTGTGTGTGTTTGTTTGTTTGTCATGAACAGAATTACAACGGTAAAAGTGCAGAATAGTAGGCCTATATGCTTGAATAGCTGGACTTGATATACACTTCTAGTTACATTAAGTTCAGATATCAGCAGCACTTTCTCAAAGTAATGTCGGTGATAATCAAAAGCTATCTAGATAGGAATGGATTCCTTCAGCATCGAGGGGTTTTGAAAAACAAATGGCGCAAATGAAATGTAAACACTCGCCAACACACGCACACACACATTTACACATTTACCTAATATCCTGCTGGTATTCATAATACGTTGTCTCGCTTTGAATGCAAAAAATAACAAAAACAAAAACAAAAAAACCCCAACAACAACATAAGCTCCATTTTCATTTTTTAGGTCATCAAAGTAGAGAAAAGTAATCTTCAGTATTAAATAGGCCTACTGCACTCTGTACATAGATGTTTTTGAAGATAAAATCATCACATAAAATGTCATTTTTCATTTGTTTTTCTGCAGAGTCAATCTCAGATAATGAATTCTCTTGTTGATAAAAGGGAATTGTTTCTGTTTTCTCATTTTAAGTCTTCATATGTTTATATGAAGACTTTAAATGCGAAAATTAAACTCAGATATATATATATTATATACCCTATGTCCCCCCCAAAAAAATTACAGCGGGACCCTCCGCAATGATCTCTTTAAAAATAGTGAATCATTCCAAATACAATTTCAGGGTATGAAACTATGACTCATTGCCCACATGGAACAGAAAACCCCATTCGATTTGCTTCAGTGGTCAAAGAGAAAATTAAATGAGAAATTTTGTAGAGTATGTCGGGAATCTCTTCCCTCCAAGTTCTGTCTATATTGTTTTTACACATTAATGTGCAGTTCCAAGAGCATCAAGTGCTAAATTTGGAAGAATCAGACTCATGACATGCTTTACAACAATCCACATTTCACTGTGACGGCTTAACCAAATTGAATGGGGTTTTCTGCTAAAAAGAGCTAAGGTGTTATATTTTAAGACCCTGAAGTGTAGCATTTGGACAGTTTAATCATATTGGGTGTTATCAATGCGAAAATCTGATTGTAATTTTATGGGGGGACATACTGTACACACACACACACACATATATATACATATATATATATATATATCTATATATATATATAATATGTATATATATTATATATGGAATGTATAAAGTGTGAAATTGTTATGTTACAAAGCTAGATACAACCGTGTGAACAATGAACGATGTCGTGAAATACGAAGAACTTCAACCCAATAACTCGGATTAACCTGTTAGAAACTCAATTTGAACTTCATTACATGTGAATGTATCCTCGTTTTTAATAACTAAAAGTACGCCAACCACAGTTTATAATGTTAAAAAATATTACATAAACATTCAACATAATGTAATGTTTATAATGCACATAATTTACGGAAGTTTTATTCTTTATTGATACAAGTTTGCTGTAGGTCTATGCGGCAGACTTCAAAAGATGACACATCACGTCAAGTAAGGAATTAAAGTCTTGTAGAAGAGAATAAAACCCTTGGAATAGTATTAAGGGTGTTTTATGTGTATCATTTTTGTTTGATCAATTTCACTGCCATCACGGAGCAAGCAGTGACATACCTACTGACATTTCTTCGGAGGTAAATTGTTTATTGTAAAAATCATAGATTTCAATTCTTTTTATACCTGTCATAATTATTGATATTTTCTAATATCTCCATAAGATCTATAG
The DNA here is from genome assembly GCF_964275005.1 of Diadema setosum. NCBI lineage: Eukaryota > Metazoa > Echinodermata > Echinoidea > Diadematoida > Diadematidae > Diadema > Diadema setosum. The sequence goes on along the minus strand of NC_092690.1, from coordinate 36,296,012 downwards.
CATAACGATCTATTATGTAAAGTTACATGAGCATGATAACGCTTAATACATTGTTGATATGGATGACGTCTCATAAACATAATGATAAAAATGAGGAAAACATACCCAATAAGTTGTTATAGAATGTGTACTTCCTACCTAAACGGCAACTATTTTCATGATCAAGCACTGTAGGCGTATGCCTCTATGACTTGAACATGTTTGCACTAATCAAATTCATTTATGATTATAATCATCGTGAATTCAGGGATAAAAAGGGGACTTGAGCGTAAAAACAGAAGATATTAACGGATAAACTAAAATTTGTACGAATACAATCACCACTCACATTGTTCAATCATGATCATGTGTGTAGTTTGTTCAGAAAGTCTATGACTTTCAATTACATGTATCTTACACAATGTATGTAATGAATATTGACGGTAGAAAGCAAAGAATAAAACGCTCAGAATTATGAAACTCTGGGAAAATTAGCTAACTATTGAAAAATAATATTGTTCTTTTACCCGGAAAAAAGGGAGAAAAAAAGTGGTGCGTAACATGGTTCAAAAACAGACTGGGAAAATATCGTAGAGTAGCAGCATTGTTTGAGTCGTATCCTATCGTTCACATTTTGTGCACTTTTTACCAGACCGTCAACGGTGCGATTGTTCTGTTCGAATGCATGGTACATACCATCACCAATGCGCCGGTATTGGAAATTTTCTTATCAACAGAGAGACACAGCTCAATTAAACACTTTCACTTCATAAGATAAGCAGAATGCTGATGCGGTAGGGTTCTTCAATGGAAAAAAACTAGCAATTGCAGTTGGTGTAACGAGAACAATATACCACTATGATAGTATCGTCAATAAATCTTAATTTTCGTCAATACGATATTTGATTTTACAGGACGAAGTGATGCCGGCCGTGGATTAAAGAGATGACGGGACAAGTCATCACGGCTCAGGCGTAGGTGATGGGATCCTTCCGTACCGTATGCATGGTATGACAAGCTTGGTTCAGTCGGCTCCGGAAGATTTCTAGGCAGAGATCTATAAATAGGAAATAAGGAGAGCTGTAATGCATTCATCAATGTCTATACATAGATCGTTTGTAGTTCACCTTTTTATGAACTCCAATAAAATCGAATACTTTACATTCAAAGTAGTCATATTATAGGCAATATAAAATTAAACCATGTTAACTTGTGTCACTGTAACTTGCGACTACAACATCTTTGATCAGTGTGAATGATGACAATGTCATGTAATTCTGGCAGTGTGGTTGTAGTATAATCCAGTTACACATTACAAAGGTAACTATGGTAACATTACAATCAACAATATTTCTGCGATCAAGAGAAGAATATACATGTATATGAAAAACTAATACAAATATACATCAATTTATATCAAACTGAGATATTTGAGATTGAAGCTGCTGAAAACAAAGAAAATAATGTGTGTGATAATTTCTTATATAAATGATATTTCTTGTTAGGTAATGAAAAGATTTGATTTTTCTTACTTTCAAAAAGCTAGAAAATACCATTGTCTGCATTTACGTGAAGAATTAATAATCAACGTCAGCAGAAACAAAAACAAAAACAAGGAAGGATTGAACAGGGGTGATTGATTCTACGAAACGTGAGATGTAACTCTAACATCCAGAGGGATTGCTAGTAACTGATCAGTGGGAATCAGTGCGTGGGAATGCTGGGGAATGATTGCTCCAATCCTTGTGGGATTCATTTAAGAGTACATTATATATCTATTGTGGTGTGAAAATTATTTGCTTCAGAATGGTCTCATATGCAGTTTTTAATGTTTCCAGTTTAGCATGCCTGTACAGTGACGGGGTGATCGTTAACCGCCCGTTACGGCCCGTTACGATCGCCCCGTCACTGTACAGGGATGCTAACCTTGAAACATTAAGCTCCACATTACTTGAATATGAGACCATTCTGAAGCAAATAATTTTCACACAACAATACTGAATAATGTACTCTTTAATGAATCCCACAAGGATTGGAACAATCATCCCCCAGCATTCCCATTGATTCCCACTGATCAGTTACTAGCCATAATGCCCCTTTAATAGGGATTGACCTTACTGGTGCGTTCATACTCATTCCTTACCGGATCACGCTTTCCCGGAATGACGTTAGAGTTTGTGTCGAGATGCATTTCCTGCAGTAAAGAGGAAAAGAATGCAAAAAAGAGCAATTACCTCTTGCATTTTTGGAGACTAATATCATACATTAAAATAAAATTATATGTATATTATATGTGTTTTTGTGGGTGTGTTT